>NW_008239288.1:3199252-3224604 GCF_000691975.1 Corvus brachyrhynchos
ACTCTTTCCTGTAGATGGTAGATAACTCATGCTTTAAGATTGCCATCCATTCTTTTATCTCTCTTAAAGTAACTATTTCCAGAAAATTTATAGACTTTTGCCTTCCATTTTTTCTCTTGAGTTCCGCAGAACAGCTGATGCAGCCCAGCACGTCAGAAAAGAAGCTGAAGATAAAAAGTGTCAGATGAAGTTAAACCTGATTAAAAGATGTGAAGCATAGCTTTCAAAGCTCGACAAAAAACCTGTGTAAACCTCTAATTTTATTGCTTTGCTACCTTGTTAGGGAGCTGAGAAAACCCTGGTGTTTCTGCACAAAGTTTTGGGGTTTTTAGCAGCAGAATATGACATCCTCATCTCAGAATATTCAGAAATGTTGATCCAGTACTATAATGCAATAGAAATTTCAACAGTAGCATATGGTGTGAGGTTACATAGAAGAAGGGGATCACATCACCCATCTCCACAGTCTCTCTGATGCAAATTTCATGAAAATTAGATGATTTAGCACCAGTGGTGCGGTGCGCAGTTGTTTTTTTCAGCTATATAACCGGAAACGCATGAAGACACTGAAAATAATGCTGAGCAACACCAGCCATCAGGACACTGTAGGCATGGTGAGAACAGGACCCAGCTCCTCCTCATCTTCCCTACTTGCCCCAGTTATGTTTCTGTCCTTCCAGTACGAGCAGTTCACTTAGACACTTTTCAATCTGAATACTAAAAAATTATTCTTTGAAAAATTGTAATATGTTCTATGAAATATGAATCATTTGACCAGTTTCTGAGGTGTTTTCACTCACCTTTGCATGAGTAAAACAAGGAGA
Source organism: Corvus brachyrhynchos (assembly GCF_000691975.1). Taxonomy (NCBI): domain Eukaryota; kingdom Metazoa; phylum Chordata; class Aves; order Passeriformes; family Corvidae; genus Corvus; species Corvus brachyrhynchos. The sequence goes on from NW_008239288.1 coordinate 3,200,077, forward strand.
GAACAGAGATCATGCACTGACTGGGGATGATCTTTATCTCATTTGAGGCAATACAATTTCTGCTGGGTGATCAGGGCTTTCTGGGAAAATTACCTCAAGCCCACATATAAACAATGCATGGGGAGCTTCAGAAACAAGTTAAAGAAGAAACTGAAAATAAGTTCTCTCCAGTACTGAGAACTTGAACAATAAAGAATGATTCTCTGCCTGATAGACTGGAAGAACTTCCCACTATGCAGACACTGTGCAGAACAGTCACATTACTTACTGTTTCCAAGTATTTTTCTGTTTCCATTTGTCCTCCACAGAGATTGGAAGGTCTGTAGAACCTTCCCATTTGAGTTTTCATAATCCCTCGTTTATGCCAACTTCATATGCCACTACTCAATCATGACTGAAATGACATATGCAAAATAAATGTGAGACTTTTCTTGCTTATGTAAATTAAAATTGCTATAATTGTACTTAACCCTGAGAGCTCTTGAGAAGCTCAGCTAATTGCTGTGATAGAAACTCCTTTGGAAATCTTTTGGGCAAAAGCTGGGGAAAAGGAGAGATGGGAAATACCTTCAGATAACCCTTCTCTCCAGGCATTCGGGTTCACAGTTACAGCCCAAGGCACTACGAAGAGGAGTTCAAGTCAGCACTGTTTGACAATTTACATTTCAGAAAGGAAGCCAGTGCAGAACTTTAGCAAACTAAATGGGTATTACCAAATTTTGATTTTTCCAGGAACAGCACTTTGATAAAAATGAAGATAAGATATATTCCTTTCATAAAAATAAACCAAAATAAAGAGGTTTGTCCAAAGACTGGCTTAGTCCCTTTATTTGTATATAATCTAATGGTTCTAATGAGGCAAAAACATATTCATATTTAGCTGAGTGATATCACTATTAGGATTCAAAGAGTTAGCTGATTTTGTTTTTCCTCAGTGGATTACTCTCCAGAGAGTGAATTTTCTGCATGCTCCTCTATCAAGTAATGGCCATACACAGTAGAGTCATCCTCCTTCAGAAAATGCTTTCATACAGTGACAAATCCCAGAACATGAAAAAGAATAAATGAAAAAAAATCACTTAGCTTGGGCCAACATCTCTAAAAAGTAGAGATAATCACAGCTAATGCTGATCACATCAGTAAATTCCTTTGCTCTGTGGGCTGAAGTTCTAATGAAAAGTGATTGCTCCCATATAATTTGCTTTGCAGCCTGCAGCACTGAAATCCCAAAGAGTAAATAAGGGCAGCACTCAAAGAACACTCTGTAGGTGTGAGAAGGACAGTGGCTATCTGATAGTCATGACTGGGATCCTGAATCATGGGAAAATGTAGGTAGGCTGTTTGAGATAAATGGACAAGAAAAACAGAATGCGTGGACTAAGGAAGATGATTCTTTCTGTCCACACACTTAAACCCTGAGTTAGTATGAGAAAGAAGAACTCTGACCACACAGAAGTTTGCTTTAACTCTTCTACAGCAAATAACACTTCTGATATTTATCACATGCTCAGTTGTTTTTCATTATTATCATTGCTACTGTAAGTGAAGAATTCCTCCTCTAACGTGGCAGAAAAAACATTGAGAGGGATGGAAATAAAGACAAGTATACAAATAGAAACAGGGGAAAAAATTAAAATATTTAAAATATTTTTCTACAGTTTTCTCGCAAACATCTAGTGCCTGATATTTCATAAGCTTCCAGGTGCACGAGTGCATAAATTTTACCATTGTAACTGTGTACTACTTATCTAGTTACATGGCTAGTTCTTCATGTATTGCAATAAAAAGTCTGTTTTCTCTCGTACCAGTGTGTCCCAAGGGGAAATCCAATTGCAAATGTAACTGTGCTTCCTCAGTATCCTTACCAGAAATCAGAATGACTTTGGAATCTCTGGTCTTGCATACACCTTTGTGTGTCAGGCTCTGCACGTGTAGGAGCAGCCTTCTTATCACATAACAAAGCATTTCTAGGATTTAGGATCTCCTGACAGAAGGGACTTTTTACTACATATTGTTTTTAAATGCTTTCAGATAAGCTGCTGTTTAAAAAGATCAGAAACAACCCAATGAATTCTTTTCATTTTCATTGTGGATTCACTAAGACATGCAAAGAGAAGAGTGACAAAAATCATTAAATAAAGTCTTTTTTTTATAATTAACTCTTCCCTTTTTAGAAAGCAAGTGATTAAAGAGAACATTTTTAGTAATATAGTTCATTTAAATTAGATTGAAAAGCTTTTGAAAATACTTTTTGCAGAATCCACTCATGTGTACACATGTTCTTATTTGTTTAATCATTCTAAAATTGCATCAGATCTTTTTCCACAACAGTGGACATACAGTATCTTTAACAAATAATTCTCATTTTATTCTATGATTATATCCAAAAATACACAGCAACTAACAGGGATCTAATGACTTTGTACATTTCTCTAACCTCTCTTGGGGGTGAGAGAAGATGAATATTATTGACACTGAGTTTTTCTGTTTGAAACTAATACAGTACATCTGGATTGGCAAATGCTAAATAATCAGTCTCAAGAATCTGACATACTGAAAAGTCTGGTCAGACTGCTCAGTTAATGGATAAAGGTGTCATATGTGCCCTCTATCTGAAGCATTTACACATGACACAAGATCCCCTAACATGAAACAAAATCCCTGACCCTCATTTCTGACAGTAACAGTAGCTGCAAGTACTTAATATGATGTGGAGCTGTAGTTGTGAAATCTCTCTTTCCTTATAAATATTCAGGAAGTGCTGTAAAGAGTTTAACTTCATGTCCCTCAAGTCTCAAGTCGCAGTTTGAGATGTGCTCTCAAAATTTCAGGGAGTCTTCACATTATGAAACATTTCAAAAGTTCTCAGGATCTCGAATATTAAACTTGGAAAATGTTCTTTGAGAAAATCCTGCCACAGATTAAACCAGAGATCCCATCCTCCGTTGATATAGATCAGATTAGTTGATTTTCCCCACTTGAGGATTTGACCAAGGAACTGTATGTTATTTGCATTTGATTTGTAGGAACACATTGAAGCTCATATATTTTGGATGATTAAAGTTTCATATTAATGCTGCAAGCATATCCAATAATCTTTGCTGGCTTTAATTTTCTGAGCTGAACTGAAATATCCCCATCCATGGAGTTAGTCAGATGAAGGAAGATTGTGTTACCTGGGTGTAGAAAATTGTAGGGTACCAGTGGGCCTGTTCTGCCCAGTCCTTCCCCTCACTGCACAGTTTTCAAAGTGATAAATAAGAATGACCCTGAAAAAATAATAGAATTATGTTAGAATAAAAAGGACTGCTCAAATTATGTACATTGTTTCATATCTGCATGAGTACATGCAGAAATCTGTGATTTTCCCATATTAACCCTTTACTACATTGTCTTGTGTTTATAATGCTCGAATCAATACACACTAATAGGGTTTTACCAAGTATAAAGAATTGTTTGGATTGGAAGGGACCTTAAATATCATCTAAATCCAACACCCCTGCCATGGGTAGAGTGTAAGTTCCCCACACATATATATATTTATATACATATATGTATATGTGATTCTTTCATAAATTTTCTAGATTGGACCGACACCCCCAGACACCCTGTAAAATGTTCTATAGTACCCAATCCAGTATTATGGCATAAATCTTGGAATATACAATTCATTTCAGAGCTCTATAGATAGAACATTTACTGCAAAAGTGTTTTGCTTGGCAAGAAAGTAGCACATATACATACTTCTTATGCCACTGGCAACCACAAATTAAACATCTAATTTTTTTAAAATATTCATTTGAGTTTGATTCAAATGAACTTCAGTGGGGACTCAAAAAGGACACGAGCATCAGCTGCATTGGGAATGCTCTTTAAACATGGCTTGCCCACCAAAGCTGGATGCAGCTTAATATGCATCTGCATAGGTATCCTCCTGTTTGAAAATATATGCATTTACATGGGGATTTCGACTTTTCTTCAGATCCCTTTTCAAACAACTAATATGAAAGAAAAAGGACTTGAAAAAGCTGGCTTTTCAAGTAGAATAAAACTTGGCTTGTCATGCTGCTTCTAATATGTTTTTCCTCCGTCTGACCTTTGCTCTGAATTTCTATGATGGAAGTTTTAGGGTTGTAGGACCCAGAGGTAAATGTTTGTCAGCTTCATAAGCTTTTTTGGAGAGTACCCAGCTTCAGATCCAGCTTTATAAGGGGGGGAAAAAAAAAAGTAAAGAAGTAAAGAAAGAAATATTTTTCATGCTGCTTCAATTAGGCCCCCGGGTGAAGATCATACAGCTTTGAAACTGTTCCGTTTTGACAAAGTTCCAAAGTGCTATGCACATTAGGGAAAACTAGAGTTTGCTGTAATGTAAACTGTTTAACATGCCCACAGAGGTCAAATCTAAATTTTCCCAAGCGTTCGGGTTTGTTTAAACATTAGAACATGGTTTGGTGTCAGTGAATAGGAAAACTTTAATGTTGTGGGTGGGAATCTACCCATCTTTCTTTGTTAAAGTTCCAAAGGCTACTGCAATAAAAATATTCATTTACCAAGGGGGCTATTGTGATAAGCATCCAAAGACATTATGCATTGGTGTGAAAGAAGCAAGCAGGAATAGACATCAGCATTGTGGGTGAAAAGAAACAAGTCTTCCTTTCTATTTTTCTTTTTTTTTTTTCCTTTGTAGGAGTTCCAAAGTCCAGTTTTAAATGAGCTTTTTCAGGGTGGTCTGGTTATCTGCACACCCATATTTTTCTGTGTGAATATGAGAGAGCTTGAATAGCTGTGAGAGTTACTAAATTGAAGAATAACTGCATATTTTATTTCTGTTTTTCAATCACGGCCTTAAAATCATTGTGGATTGTATTTACCTGTAGAGCCTGAACCACACACAGGAGATTCCCTGATGTAAATCAATACAGTATTTTTTAGGGCAGCATCACAAATGCTGAAAATCAGAAGTGGTTCTGAAGATTTCTTTTTTGTCAGTTCAAACAGAACCTCAGACATTTAGCACTAGACCAATATTATTAATTAATCATTATGTTTTGCAGTACCAGAGAGTAGAGAAGTATCATCAGTAGTACACCCTATTGATTTGGTTGTAAGGTCCTAGCCAGTGTATTATACATTTAATAGTTTTAGCAGATACTTTTGTACTTTAGAAGATAAACCTTGTGTTTATTCCTTTTTCACTCTTTTCTGTTATTTAACTAAGAGTTAAAATTAGTTGTGTTTTTTAGTTTACTATACCAAAAGTAAATTAAATCTTTTTGTCCGTAAATTTATCAAAATTCATATGTCTAGCACTTACTGATTAGAGAATGAGAAAATGAGAAAATCCCAATCTTGTGTGGAATGCCAGTCTGTGTTTAAATACACACAAAAGAAGGCTCTGTTAATCTGGTACATGGAATAGCTGGGGTTGGAAGGGATCTTTGGAGATCATCCAGTCCAATGCCTCTGCCCAGGCAGGGTCACCTGGAGCAGGTGACACAGGAATGTGTCCAGGTGGGTTTGGAATGTCTCAGAGGGAGACTCCAAGGTTAAGCAGCCTACTGGAGGTATGCAAGCTCACCTGGCCAAATTTACTTGTCTACCTTTCCTTATGGTTCTCCATGCAGTGGGTGTAGAAAACTGAGGTTCTTCAGAAACAGCTCAGAACATTTAGGAAAACTCCTTAAAGAAATTATGTTTCTTACCAATGTGAAAATAACCTAGATTTAAAAGCACAGTGGACAGTTACAGTTTTATAAGAATTCTGATTTCTTACCCCAGTAGCCATTACATGCAAATGGTGAGCTTACTAGGTCCATGTTTTCAGGTGATAACCACTGCCATTAAAAAAAAAACCACCCAGAAAAGCAGCCAAAAAGCCCACCCAAAATTCCCTAAGAAAGCCACCCCAGCAGAGGGGGAAAATCCCAATCCAAGCTTGTTTTTGGTATCTGCAGAGGCATTCTGGGATGATACTCAGGAAGGCAGACTAGGTTTCATGCGCTCCCATAAGTCTGTGCATAAATGTGGCTCACTGTTGACAGGTTTGGGAAATACAAAAAGCTGGAATGTGAAAAATTAGTAGCCTTTTTTTGTTTTATTACATTACCCAGTTGTTAGATTGCTGTCACAAGTGTAGTGAACTTTTTAGTCTTTTCCTCCACAAAGGTCTGGCCATGTCAGATAGCTGGAGGTGCATTCCTGTACTGACCAATTCACCTGCCTGCACTCTTAAAGCTCTCCCTGTAACCTGAGCTGCAAGATCCCAGCTCAGTACTTGACAGAGAAATTGTAACCTAAATAAAACTTGCAATATCCTTTATCTTACTACATTTCTTAGTGGAAGAACAGGGCCAGATTCAGAACTAATTTCCATGACTTGTTTTGACACGAGCAGTGTGTTTCCTACATTGTTCTGACCGAATTATTAGCACCTGAAATTCACCACCATCCAAAAAGCAGCACAGAGGTCTCCAGGAGAAAACCTTCTGTATTCTTAGGTCTTTTGAATATGATTTCGACATTGAACATTGAATGTTTTGCCTCCCAGGTAAATGCTGGTTTTCCACATTTGTATGCATATATGAAATCTTTCCTCCAAAACATCTTTTATATTACTGTCCCTGAAATTTTCTTGAAATGCAATTTGGAGGTTAGAGGTTCCCTATGAAATATGATAGTTGTTCATATGAATACAGGCTTTTAACTGATGGAGAGGGAGCATAAATACTCTGCTTATAACTGGAGAATCAGGAAAACAGCTGGGGCAGGTTTTGGTACAAGTAAACAGAGCTTGGATGCACCTTGTGTAGCTTCAATTATAAAACAGTTTTTCCCAGAAATGTAATGGTTACATTGGAATGTGTCGGACTTCCCAGAAGTAATGGGTTGATGCTCTCTTGGTCTCCTCCTCCAGATAAGAAATTGGGCATCTGTTTCTTCAGTGTAAAAGGAAATAATTTAAGCATTTATTAGGAAATAGAAATATAAAGATGATCATCTCTGGAGAGCTCCACGGACATTCTTTGTTCTGCAGCCATGTATCTGCTCTGTGATTCATAGGCAGAGTAGATTCAGATCTTGGTCCCCATGGAAAAAGAGAGCTCTTAGATACTATACCCTGACACTATCAAAATGCAAAAACCAGCTGATGATGGGAATGGGATCCAGACTGGAACTCTGAGGTTTAGCCCTGAATAAAGAGAATAGCTTTGACCTAGTTCCAAAATGTCTTCTGTGTCTCTGCTCACTTACACATAAAATAAGCATGATATAACACTGTCTTTCAAAAGTGACAAATGGCATTTGCTAACCGATTTTTAGTAGGAGAAGGTAAAAAAGGATACTTTGGCATTTTTACACATATAAAAAGACAGATTCATCAGTGAAATGTTGACAAATGCAAACCCTAACTGCCAGCTTCTGCCCTGTGTTTTGAGGTATAAGTTGAACTCCAATGACCATGTCTTCACAAACATATATTTGAGAGGTGGGGGAGAATTCCAAAGACAACACGCGTTCAAAATTAAGAACTCCTGTAGACTGAGGTTTGTTATCAGTAGGATGATGTAATGAATTCACGAGCTGCAGACACGTGCAGATTTGTTTTGTTACGCAAACATTGGCTTCCAAAACCTGAGATTAAAGAAGCTTTATCTCAGGGCTTGAAATTAGGGGTCTTATTTCCTCTGTGAGGTAAATACCAGGCAGCCAACTTGTCACAATGCACTTATTGCAGAGAAGGAGTATTGCAGCTTTCTGCCCCTCCAGGTTGCCATCCATTTTTCTCAGACAAGCAATTGCCTCTTACCCAGTAAGTGGGAGTACACTGTAGTGACTCACACAAGCAACTGCAGACTGACTCAAGAACACTTTGTAGAGCCCTGTTCAAGGCTGACTTATTGCTTACCTTTAGGCACATGTCCCTGAGTCCCAAACCTGTGTGTGATTGCATAAACATATCAACTTTTGTTCAAGAAAGAAAGAAATAAATATATTTCTTGTTCTGCTGGTTGGGAAAAGACAGAAAGCTTGACCACATGAGTTATTTAGAACCAGTGCATGGAAACTACCTGGATTTACAGGGAGGTTGGAGGCTTGGAGAAGAGAGTTGCTTCAGGCATGATGAGTACAGTGTAGTTTGTTTGAGGTAGCTGGATTAGAACCTGTATTACCACGGAATTCCAGAGGACATGGTACTTTGATTCGTAAAGGTCCCAGTTTTCTACAGAATGAAGTGTTTATGTATAAAAAACATGTGTTTGGAGAATCAGAAAATTCAGAATGAAGAAAAATTTGGTATCTCATGGGTTAAAAGGGATGATGTATTTTAAGAGAGAAACATCAACCCCTCACTTACTTCACATGAAAGGGAGCTCTTTTCCATTAAATTCACAAGCACTATAAGCAGTTCTGTAAATATATTTTCATTAAAATCATAGTTAAGAAGCCAAAATTATTTAGAATGTGAATTATTTAGCATATTATACCTCAACCAGAGCTCAGCTCCATCGCAGGAGTGGGAAGCTCCCCCACACAATGTTGCAACACTGAGTTAAACAGCAATGGTGACTTTCACCAGTCTGCATAGTCTATGGGATTTTCCATGTCTAGAAGAATGTTAAACAGTGTCATAACTCTACCAGGAAGAAATACTAGAAAGTCTGGTTGAAGAAAAGTATGTCTTATCTGGGAAGCTCCAACTGACCTCAGGAATATCTAGGAAGATTAAATCTTGTTCTCACTAAGTCTGATGATGAACAGTATCTAGTATCTAGTCACTCCACACCTTTACAATGTTACTTTTATATTTCGAGATCTCTGGTCCATTCTCATTCTGCCCAATGTACTGAAACAGTAGTGAACAAAGAGCATTTGTTTCCCAATTTCTCTTTTCAAGCTCACACATAACCAAGTATCTCCAGGGTGTGACTGATCCAGTTGAGATTTAGCTCCATTGTCTCTACATGAGGCTCCATTTTACAGCAGCTCCAATCAGCTGGATGGGCTGAATTAGTCAATGAACAAGTTTAATCTTCTTTAACAGAAGTCACCATGTTTTCAGCTCTCCTTGCTCCTTTAAATGTGTATCATCTGTAAAAAACACTTCATTAATGCATAGGTTTTCCTTTTCAACCTCCAGATGGGACACAAATAGAGGTTGTAATGATATTCCTCATTTTCTGCTGTTGACGTTGCAAAGCAGATGTTTTTCTCTTGGTCAGATTAGCACAACTTGCATATAAATGAGGAACTGAGGAAGATTTTCATGTTACAACTAAAAGTGAACCCTGCTATTCTTATCACCCTCATCTTCCTCCCAGCTACCCTCTTGTGATACCATGGCCTCCTACATTGATGAATACTGCAGGAGCAGAGAGGTGGGTATTAAGGGTGTATGCTTGGCTTTTCTGAGGTCAAGGGCTGTTTTCACAACAACTTCAGTAGATCCAGAGTCATTTTGTGGAATAATTTGGCATCAGTCCTGCATATGGTTACAAACTAATATATCATGCCTCCCACTCAAATCCAATTAAGGTCGGTTCTGTATGACACTACAATCCCTTCCTCTGAACATCATCAAGGCCCTATAAGCTTAGATGTTACTCTGGGTGGCAAGGACATGGGGAGGACTTTGCAAAGATCAAAGGGGAAATGAAACAAACTCCTAGAAATTCACGGCCCTGTTTGAATAAAGGGAAAGAATTATTGAATCATCATCTTATCTTTTATCCATGACAACATGAATAAAGCCAATAGAATTATTATTATTATTAATCATCATCATCATCATCACTGTCATTATTATTATATGTACAAAGTAGTAACTCCAATATAAAAAAACACTGAAAGGAGAGTTGAAGCTACTTTCTTCTGCATTTTTGACCCAAAAATCAAAGCCCTCAAGATTTCATCTTGCTTCCATCATTAAAAATGAAGGAACACCTCTGGGTTTTTTCTTTGTTTGTTTTTTGATTTGTTTTTCATTTCAGTTAAAGCTCTGCTTAATTAAGGGCCATAGACTTTAGCCCATCACTTATAATGTGCAAAGCCAATGTGTGTTTACTGTGTGATGTTGGTAACATTCATTAGAGAACAAAGGAGCCTCATTCTGTAGAGATATGGTGATATTGCCATGAGTAAAACCCTGCATGGAAATTACCAAATCTGGATATTAACAAAATAACAGCTCTCAAAAGAAGGGAAATTAATTTCTGCTATTTTTCACAAGATGGAGAAAAATCATCCTAAAATGTGAGCAAAGTTGATCTCACAAGGCATGTTTTCCTCTGTCTGTAGTGACAGTTCCCTCTGATATATATTTTTTCTCCAGTTACCAGATTCAACAGCAACAGAGGCAGCAGATGCCACCCTGACAACAGCAACTCTGAGAACAAAAATGTACATCATTAAAACTACTCACAGCAAAGTACAAAGCCATATATACAATCATGTCCCAAAAAACATAAGGAAGGCAGAATTTTAAAATTCCAATTCATCATGCCATGAAAAATAAAAAACAATTGGTATTTTTCCTTTTCAGTGCAGTTTTCTGATTAAGATGGAACAATGTGTAGTGTTTCCCAAAAAAGTAGTATCAGAGATAATGTCTCCATGTAAAAAGGACGCACAGGAAAATAATCTGTTTCAATTACATGAATCTGCACCTCTAAATTTCAAAATTATTCACTGTGTTAATTTTCAGAAACATGTCCAATTATGTTATATGGATATCAGATTTTTTATTCTTAATAAAAACTCATAAACTGTGGTCATGCATTATCATTGAGGCACTGGATAAACAGAGATTGGTCTAGGAATCATACTTAAACTAATAACAGAACCCCTCTATCTGAAATCTTTATCCTGACTTTTTTTCTCCTCCAGTGGAGACTACAGGATCATCATCATTCCTGTTAACAAAATAAATAAATAAATAAATAAATAAATTTTTGTTTATGCTGTTGCCTGTTGTTTTACCCAGGAGAACTTGGGAGTGTTGAAAACTGCTTCAGGAAACTCATGCCATCTGACCTTATTCCGTGTGTTCCCTCATGTGAGCTGGAACAAAGGAATGGGCTGGGTGGAATTAAAGAGGGGAGAGTGTGTGTGTGTGCATGTGTGTGGTGCATGTGTGCCTGTGTGCCTGTGTGTATAAAGAAGTGGTGATCAGACGTTACTGATAAGAGAAGCCAGTGGTGCTTCTGGGTGATGTGTGTATTCAACTCCAGGCTGACTCCTCTTATGCTAATACAGCCAATTTCCTCTTTTATTTCATTTCTGGAGCCTGAATCTGTGATCTCTGATAAGGTTCCCAAGGATACCGCCTTCACTCACAAATGGGCAAGCAAAGGGGGGGTAGGTGACGGAGACGTGTAACTCGCAGAGAGCACCAGTGGATGAATAATTTAAAACTCCACCCGGAGATTTGAGGCAAAACTGAGAGATAAGAGACACCACAGGGTCTTCTCTGTTTATTCAGAGCTTCATCTTCCAATGACAGGTGACCTCCGAGGTCAAGGGCATTATGGGAAATGGAGCCAACAGTGGGAAAAGGTACCACATCCCACAAGGAAGTCATGATTCACTTGGTGTCAAATGAAAAATTGATCCTTTCCCCCCTCTTTGCGATTTTTCTCTCTGCTGGTTTTCACAGGGAAACTTATGGCCCAGGGCTGGCACAAGTCTGAGCAGCAAAAGTAGATCCAGAGCGAAATGGCTGGTAGCAATGGGATTGCACCAGTGTGAAACTGGTGCAAGATAAGGATCAGGACCTTTGTCTGAGCAGCCTGCTGTCTGTCTGTACACAGGGAGTCTGCTTTGCTAGCAGTTCTATCAAATCAGATATGTATAAAGGCAATACCTCAGAAACATCACAGGCTCAATCCACACCATGTAAATTGTTGTTTTTCACTGGACCGACCTGAATTTGTATCCACTCAGAAGCTGCCTCCATGTTTTTAAACAAAACACTCCCTCCCAACAGTTTTAAACCTTAATTTCATTTATTTTATGTTGGCCTCAAAGTATTTACTGACATGGTTTTACCTGGTCTTTGGTAAAGATGCTGAAACAGCTGAAAAATTCTCAAGAAACACCTGGTCTTTCTTGGGCATTATGCAAAACACAAGGCACATTCACAAGCTCTGGCTCTTGTTTTAGCCTCTTTCATTTGAGAAATCCTGAACTGAATGCCTCCTTTACAATTAGAAAAATCTGAAACTGTTCACTCTGGTCATATTTATATTGTTACCTTTAGGATCTTACAAATTCTGACAGTAAGAAGTGTCCCTAGAAGAGCTCTGCTCTACATTATCAAAACCTTCTGCTCAGTCATTCCTATCTGCTTCAATGCAATGCAGCCATGACCTCTACAGTGAAAAAAAAAGGGCAAAGTCAAACGTTTCTCCATGCTGGTTTACATTTCCCTGCCTCTTAAACTGCTGTTTCTGCTTTCCTCTGTTTGAATGTTACCCATGTTTTCATTCCTGAGCAAGCACATACCTTTTATCTTTTTAGATAAACATGAAAACATACTAAGGTCACTGCCCGGTGAGAAGTTAAAGTTTTGCGTGACTGCCACCCGCGTGTACCACGTACATGCTTCCCTTCCAACTCCCCCACTCCCACTGCGAGTCAGTCCCACCTCAGAAATGTTTCTTGTAGGCTTTTGGAAATGTTTGGACAAGTCCTGGGGTTGACTCACATCACACCTCTCTCCGAAGTTAGCCCAAGCCAAGCAGAGCAATGTGCTGGGCGGCACAACCTGCCTGGACTTCTGGGGTGGCTCACACCCAGCCATCTTGCCCATTCCTTTTCATGTCCTTGTTTTCAGACTCATACCCTGATGAAACAAATGTGCTCATGAGCCTAAAGCTGAACATCTCACCCACAAAACCCACACCACTGGGAGGGCTTGAAAGAGTTGGGTGAGCCATACAAGTCTGCTGCTATTTATGTTCACAACAGATGTTTGCCATGGGGGTCCTCTGGGGTTCCTCCAGCTCAGTCAAAGACAGCTTTCGCCTCCCATGTACCAGTTTGACTGGGTGCAGTCCTCCCAGTCTGAAATGGAGCTGAACTGGGGCAAGTGAGATGGGAATCAGCCCTCCTGGTCTCACAAGGGTGTTTCTCCCTAACTATGAGTAATGGTGGTGGGTAAACAAAATATTCTCCTTCATGTTGCAAGTGAGAATAGGGAGGTGAGAGATGCAGATACAGACTTCATCTTAAATCGTTGCACCCCTTCAGCAACTGGGTTTTGCTCTGGGTGGCTCTAGACTAAATAGTCAAATATAATGATGACCATCTAAGTGTACAATTTCATGTCTCAAATGCAGAGTATGTGTTTGTACACGTGCGTACTTGTATATTGTCAAAGTTCAGAGTATTCCAAGACATTACACCAAATTAAGGTAGAAATGTGTACATATCCACATCATGTCCAAAGCAAATGTGTCCTGCTTCGAGGTGGGAGTCATAGCCATAAAACCTGTGTTGGTCTTTACTACTTAAATTATTTCTCTCAAAGGCAGAGTGGGGTTTGAACTTTTGTTTTGAGATGCAGTTATAGTTTATGCTCAAAAAATCACTCATCTTTCCACAGAAGAAAGCAATTAAAGAAAATGCACATACACAATATGGGTGGTACTGGTCCAGTTCCTCCTTCTCTGTCAGAGGCTTCAAACACACACATACAGACTGTTTTTGGCTTGGTTAAATGTTTGGAAAAATGTTAAATATTTCCTTCAAAGAAAAGAGGAAATGCATTTTTACCCCATTAGTTAGTTACCAAAAAAAGGATCTTTAGCTGCTGAAGCAGGACTCAAAATTTGATCCACTTCCTCAAAAAAGTGTCCTGATGACTCTGAAGCTCCTCAGATATTTCTTGTGTGGGGGAGCCACCTCAAAAGGAGCCTGAATTGATGGAACCTGTTATCTGGGAGTTAAATAATTTTTGAGAGAGGTATCATATGAATAATCTATTATGCGAAGTCAAGCATTTCCTGATATGAGGTTAATTTCTAAGATGTTTTATGAGGGCAAAATATGATGCCATCATATTTTTTAAGCAATGTGATGGGCAGTGCTATATTTTGTAGGTTTGTTCCAATGATGGTAAAAGAACACTTAAAATACTGCATTCCCTGGAGAACAGACAGGGAGAGGTTTAGATGACAAATGCTAACAGGACCAGGGCATGAGCTAGAGAGGTGTTTAGCAGTGATATGAATAAAAATTTTCTTTGGGGGACAGAAAACACAATTCTGTGTTTGATGAAACAAAAGTTAGACTTGATACGTCATAGTATGAACATTTTTTCTGCCTCTTTATTTTTTTCTAGTTTTGATGATAAAATGCTCTCTTAGTAATGGTGCTTCAGTTTTGAAGCTGTGATTTGCTAGATATTAAGTAGTAACAGCTCTTCAAAATGAAAGATAGTGTCTATCAGTTTTGGGCAGAGGAACGCAGTGTGATGTTACAGAATCTTGAATCAAATCTGAAATGATGCATTCAGACTACCATTCTTTGTAGTTTTGGGGAAATAAAGAAGCGTTTATGATAATGCTCTTTCTTAGTTGTTCACAAATCAGAAAGAAAAAGAAAAAAAGTTGAATGGAAAATCTAGCAGTTTTCACACTAATCTGAGTTTTTTTCCAATGAACTGCTTTACTCCATTCCAACCTGATACTGATTGAATTACCTTATTAAAATTTTAAAAAAGAAAAAAATATAATCATGCTGTTTAGAATCTGTCATTTACAATTTCCTCATTATCCACACACTCTAAACTTTAGAAAAATGTATTCTGACTTTGTTCTGAGCAACTGCCAATGGGGAAAAAAATGTTCCAGATGTTATTCAGTCCTGTTTGTTTTACCACACTGCAGTGGAGATTGATGTGGGACTTCCATTGCTGAATGAAAGGATGGATCAACCTGATAACATGAAAAATGGAACTGAAGGAAATACAGAGAGTCTGGGTAATTTTTTTTTTTTTTTTTAATCTCTGCCTTTCTTTTAAATACCACCAAATATCCCCTCTTCCAGATTATGGCTAGTACAGGAAATTAAAGTGTGAAGAGACTGGATACAAACTGGACCTGGTTCAATGAGGTGATTCGTAGTTCTGTAATAAGTGTTGATGGTTAAATCTTGGACCCATTAAAATCAATGTCAGGCTCAGTGACTTACTCAAGCGCTACAGTTTTCTGTCTCTGGCAATCATATTCTGCGTTTCACAAAAATGGAAAGAGGAAGGACTGTAGACATTAAATCATAAAAAGATGACTGTGCATCAACTTCACTATGCAGCAGGTACGAGTATGGCTCCTGAAACCCACAGGCATACTCCAGTCAGAAGACAGACTCAGCTTTTACTACTGAACAGACCTTTCAGTCATTCAAAATTGGTTCACTGAGGGGTGGAGACAATTTATAAAATGATGGGCCCCAAAAGGAGCATAAAAGTGAAATTAAAGGTTATACCACATAATAGCAGTTCCTTTTGAGTTCCTCTCCCACAGAAGAACAGTAGCTGGAAATAATGTTAAATTCTTTTCTTTTCTTTACATCAGTTTTACACTGACCTAATACCATTCAGTTTGGTACAGCTACTCCTGATTTATGAGGAGGTAAAGGAAAGCAGAGTCAGACCCCAAAGGAACATAATATATACCACCTGTTTTGAGAGAACAACTGGGTTAAGAAGTGACTTATAGAGTGTACATATAAGAAGCATGTGAAAAGGGTATGGTGGGAGTAACAAAAGCCTACAATTATCCAGGCCTAGACTGGATTACATTAAGTGGAGGAAATAAGGTTGGCAGTATGTTTGTGGATCTGGGACAGGATTGCTTCCTAATTCAATATGTGCCACGACCAACCAGGAAGGAAACCATATTAAAGTTGTGATTAAGCACTGAAGGGGCATGATTGAATACCTTCCCTCCCCTTCAGAGGTAGGGGACACGCAAAGATCATAAGCTCGAAAGCTCAAGAACAAACTAAACTGAGAAGCTGGAGTTAGGAAAAATGACCCAGTTGCTGAATTTGAGGAGATTAATATAGGAAATACTTGCTGCATACTGGTTTGTTAAACATGTGTGTTTGGCTTCTGTTGTCAAGGTGATTACACGCCTTGATACCACTAAAAACAACCCATTGCAAACTCCTAGACTGTAGCAACATCTCCCGTTTGTTTATAATAAAAGTAAAATCCATAAAGAAGCCTCAACACCAAAATAAAACAAAGTCTCATCTACACTCAACAACTTTATAGGGAGAGCTGTACTAACAACACGTTCTTTATGAGGACACTGCTTATACTGGCAAAATTGACTTTTTTCTGGAATGGCTTACACTGGCTCAGCAAATGCAATGAACCAGGAAAGAAAAAAACCAGTGTTTTTCTGCTTTATTATCTACCCTGGAATAGGGACTCACCTCCCTTAACTTTATCTAACTACTGTTTGGTCTCAGATAGTTATCTTGGACACCCTACAGTCAACAGAAAGAGATAGGTGTTTCTAGAATAGGACAATTCCCTGTTATTTTTAATACTGACTTCATGATGGGTTCACTTTCCTCTAGGGCTTCTGGTTTTCTTCAATGACCTCAGAAATATCAGTGGCCAGCATTAAGTGTACTGTCTCCTGCCATCAAGATTTCAGGTAACTGTGCTCTGCAGGACTTTTAAAGGTACCCAAATTACTTGTGAAGAAGCAGGTGTGACAACATAGATTGGGCCCTACAAGTAGCAGGATTGCATGACCGTGGCTAGTTCCTGGGCTAGTTAACCTGTTCCTCTGGTGGTATTTCATGGCAATGTGGATCCACTGCTTTGGGGTCCTGAGTTGATCCTAGTGTTAGGAAATCTCTGCACGGTGCTGGTTATCATAGTCAGATACTTCCAGCAGATAAACACCTAAACAACAGCAGTAGAAAACATCTCTGTGGACAACATGTTGTGGGTTTGTTTTTTTTTTTTTTTTGTGAGGACCTGGCTTAAGTGGCTGATCGAGTCCTCATTTGAATTCAGCTGCCATCAAGAGCAGGTTCAGAGATCAGGCCTCCATTCAGGATCAGTCCTACCACATGAGGTGGGGATCAGCCTTATGGATACTAAAAATCAGATAGAAACTCTCAACTCACCTCCTCCCTTCTTACAGACAGTTACTGCTTGAATTGGTGGAAAAGTAAATGGCGTGAGTTGAAAGAACTGGACTGTGGACATCAACTTGTGGTTTTGACAGGACTGTACTTTTGGATAAATAAACAAGGAATATAGCTTTTTCAGTGGTTGTGTTTTATGAGTAATTGTATCCTAGCCAAAATTTAATTTGAAAAGCTGCTAATTTCCTTTCAAACTAGAATTTAAATAGGATAAGGTGACAAAGTTTCCAAGGGTTCTTAGAGGATTAAGAGGCACAGTTTCTTTTAAACTCAAGTCCAGGAGGAGAGTACACCTCAGTTTCCAACATGCTTTTGAACCCTTCTCCCAGTATCCATCCTTTCCTGTGTTATCGAGGGTTTTACACCACTGTTTTTCATATCACAGTGGCTTCATTTGTGAAGTTTTTTTCTAATCATCATAATTCTCTGAGAACCACTGCACATTCTTATAGTCACAGTAGGCCTTTAGATTTGGACTATGGACTCAAAAACAGGCAAGTGTTGAGATGGTTAAGCTTCTCCCAAGGCAAGCCAGCATCATTACAATAACTTTGCTTTCAAAGTGAGATAATGATTTTTGTCCCATCTGCAGCCCACACATTAGTACTGATTTCCTCCTTTTCCTTTGGTTCCCAGATTTCACAAGGAAAATAAAGTGGCAGATTGGGACTATGAAAGATAGATGGGGGTGAACTGGGGGTAGTGAAGAGAAGAAGGATTAATAAAATGTCACTACACAGAAATGGATAGTCATAAAAAAACTGACCAAAGAAGGCCAGAAGTAGTAGAGGGAATTGAAAAACTAAATAAAGAAAAAAAAAATACATAAAAGAGGCAGATAATTTGAAAATGAGTCAGCAAGACTGCTAATGGACGACTGTGGGAGAATCTGTGACAAATGAGCTTGACTTTTGGCAAGAGTTTCAATTAATTATCCACAGCAGAAAAAAAGATGTTAAAAATCAGATATCTGAGAATATCACACAACTCTTTAAAGGGTAGTAGTAGTCATTTGCCCCCTTACTCAGTACTTGTTAATCGAACATTTGGGTTTGGTACACAAGCAACTAGACGCAATATGATAGTTTGTGTTTTAAAGGAAGTTAAACTACATCATCCTATGGTCCTTTCTGCTCTAAAATATTTGTTCCTATCAACCTGAGGTTTTCAGTGGCAGATACATTCATTAAGCATCAGTTCATTAACCTGTTTAATAGGTCTCTATCTTCAGTGTGGAAAACTGTATTGCTAACAACATCTTTAAATAAGTGCTTGACCAGCTTTCTGAATTAGGTTATGGAGAGCATGCTTTAAAACTAAGGTGAGATCAAAGGCTTCAAAAAAAAAACATTGCACAGGCAGAAATTGCTGTGTAGATTCAGACTTGGTGGCATTTTAAGTAATCTCTCGTGTCAGGAAAAGCTTTAGCCAGAGTGTAGTTATGTGTAACATAAAATACCAGTTACTGGAAGCTCTATGTTCCCTTCCCACTGGGGAATTCAAGAAGAAAAAAATTAATGAACAATAGATTTTTCATTCCTTTTTTTTCCTTGAACTTAAAGAAATAAACATTCTTTACATGTTCTAGAAAACTGTCACATGGTTCCACAAGGGCATTACCAACAAAAATAGTCCTCTTTAAAAGCTTATGATAAAGCCAGAAAAATGGATAGAATCATAGAATCATTAAAGCTTTAAAATACCTCTTAGATCATCAAGTCCAAGGGTTAACACAACACTGCCAGGTCCACCACTGAACCATGTCCCTAAGCACCAGATCCATTTGGGTTTTGAACACTTCCAGGGACAGTGATTCTACCACTTCCCTATGCACAAGGAGTTCTACCTGTCCCAATGCACAAAGGAGTTGCATTGCTTCTCCAGGAATGTTGTTATCTGTGGTGTATCCCAAGTAGAAAGTGAAGCCTCTGATGCTTGGTCTATTACCATAAAATGCATACAACACTTCCCATCCAACACATATATTCATACATGGCTCCATATGTATAAATACTTTAGGTCAAACAATCTTGAAATTATGCAAGAACATTTATGTGGGACATTTCATATATCCCACCAATATTTCCAAATAGAATCATAGCCAAGCCAAAAACAAGGACATTCATTCCCATGTCTATTCACTTTTTATTGTCCTTGGCCACATTTTATAATCAGAATATCAGGCATTGCAGAAAGCAATATGTATAAACATAAATTAGATCCTAAAACCCTAAGATTGGCTGATGAATCAGGAGTTGGGCATATGTTTGTATGCTCAATTTTATTTCATTTTACATGCCTTACTCCTTCTCTACAGCTATATTTTTCAACTGATTAAAATGTAGCTCACAATGAACTGTCTTTTTTTTCAAACTTCACCATATCTGAAGTCATCAACAGCTAATACAGGATTATATTATCTGTCACATACTTTTAAACTTGCAACAAGAACCACAAGGATGAGAGACTTGTGATTTTTTTTTTATTTATTTTAATGGAAATTGAAATTTCCACCTCCTTGTGTACTTCTGCAAACCAGGATTCACAAAAGTAAAGAATCTGATAAGGTTAGCAAGATTGGAATAGAGTTATGCTGAGGTCTACTGCTTTGTCTTCATGTGTGTTCATTTCCATTGCAATTATGGTGCATAGATTTTTAAGTCTCAATTTTCCTTTGAAGGGCAAAAAGAATTATTCCAAAATTTAAGCCCAAATGTAATCTATGCATAAAAATACACAGACATTCAAAGTGAAAATTGCTAAATTCCCCTCTTCTCAGTCTTTACTGTTGTGAATTACAGAAAACTAATCACACCTGTCTGATTGATCTAGGACCCAAATTACTCAGATGAAGATGTCCTATACCTGGCATTAACACAAAACTCTTTGATGAAGTATTTTAAAACCTGGCGACAAACCAAGACCTCATCATTGTCTTTTCTAAGGGAAAAAAAAAGGCAAAAACCAGCTCTGGGTGCTACATCAATGTGGGATGTGCATAACATTAAAATATTTTAAAATGTCTTGCAAAATGGCGTTTTTGTTCCTCCCATCCATGATACAAATTTGATATTGATTTCATTACATTAACACGATTTAAAATTGATTGTCTACTTGAACTATGGCAATGTTAGCAGACATGACAAAATATAGATCATACTTATATCTTCCTAATTGCACAGAGCCCTGTCAAAATTCCTCTAGGGAATTTTGGTAATGGTATTAGTCATAAGCAGAAACTATCCCAGAGGTTATTCAAAATACTTGGTTCACCATGTTGCAGCTAGTATTGACCTGGTATTTTTAAAGTCTGTAGTTTATCAGCCCAATCTCCCTTTCTATCTGTTGATCTATAGAACACTTTTAGGCTATTTCTCACATTCAGTGTAGTTTCTTAAATTTCTTTCACTTCCAATTGTGCAATGTATGTGTAATTAATGTGTTGCCTGTAATTCATTCTCAATCTCACCCTTTGCCTACAGGGAGGCAAATAATTGCCATACGACATTCTGTTTTCATATGGACAGATGGGCACACGCAACTTTTTATTAGAGAAATCAAATTGAGATGCACCTGGTCTGAACAGAAAAGAGAGGAATATCTGGGATAGTCTGTTGAACACCCCGGAGTCTATAACTTTTCTCCAAAGGAACTCTGTGTCTTGTACAAACAAGCTTCTCTCATAATTCTGCAAAATTTTGCTAGAGGACAAGCCTTATTGACCACAGCAAACAGGGGTGGGGGGTAGTGTTGGACTCAAAGATTTTCAGCTTTTCTCCTATTCAACAGAATAATTTTTATCATTTCTTGACAATGTTTAATATCTTTTTGGGGGGACATTAAATGTCTGATTTTTTTCTCAAGAACAAACCAAAGCAAACATACCTGGCTTTGAATGCCGCAGGGGGTGGACTGGATGTGCATCCAAACCAAGCCTCTCAAAACAGGAATAGCTGAGAACTAAAATGTTTTCAAAATATTTAAAGTACCATAACTTCTCACACAGATAAGTGTTTATAAAACCATCATAAAGGCCTTGAAATATTTGTCCAACAACATGCTCATCCTGATTATTATATCTAGTATATAGAGTGTTTGTCTGGCAAGCATGGAGTGTATCGTCAAGCTGGAGGTGCTCTCACTCATCAGAGTTGATGTCAGAGTCTCTCAGATCACCAGAAGCTCAGACCAAGAATCAGACTTAACTTAAGGCATTTAGTGCCTGAATTAGCAGACGTGACAAAATATAGATCATACTTATATCTGAATTAGCAGATGGCACACCAAATTCCCTAATAGTCTCTGGGGAAAATGGACACACCTTAAGAAGATTGTTCAGATTTTAATGAGATTCAGCTTTCTTCCGCAGGTGTTTACGGTTGTTGTTCATTTGTTTTTTCTCAGGCAACTGCAAAACTAGGTAGCTCTACCAGGAATGGAAACTGAACCCTGGCTATAATTTATATTTTGATGACTTTCCATGCTATGAAAACCTCAGTCATCCCAAATACATGATTAGGAGATAAATGCAGCTCCTAAACATCTGAAGCTGCATCATTCAGGAAGACATTATGACAGCAGCACTGCTAAAATCAAATGAGCTTCCCCGTCCATATGGCATCCAGGGTCAAATTCATGAGCAAAACAATTCCATCTTAACTGATCTGGATGTTTCACAGCTGCTCTGCCTCCTTGTCACAAAGCAAGTAGAGTGCACCAGCGAATCTGATGCCGACTGTAAATCTTATAAATATGACATAGCCCAGAGGGTCAAATTCATCCCTGATTGAGACACATTAACCTTATTCATTGCCTCATGTCACTTGTTTTATAACTTTGAAGTGGAGTCAGCTTTGTTTAGGATGTATAATGGTAGGAAAATGGCATGAAATATGCTGATCAATCAGATTTACAGAGGGTTTATGCTCACACGACTAGTAAGCAAGAGGGAAATCAAACTGCTAAATGACTGTCCTAAATGACTAAATGTTTTCTCCACAAAGCAACTTCCAGCTCACAATTTGATCACTTACACTATGCAAAACACTTCACAGCCAGCTACTTTATCCAGCATCCTCCTGATTTAGTCATAACTTTTAATTGTCACATTGTGGGCTACTCCCCCTTTACTTCATATTCAGCTTTTTCTGTCCCTACAATGGGAAATAATTTTTTTTCCCTGTGTCTATTTGTGTTCCTTTTCCTAAGTGGAGATTTGTTTAATAATGGGCAAGGACTTGGATTCTTCATAAATGCACTAAAATATATTAATCACTTCACTTTTGTCTGTGGAAGGAGAGGCAGGAAAGGGAGAAAGCTCTGTATGAAAATGATTAAATTGGGATTGTTCAAACTCATTATTGGAATTATTGAGCTTTCTGTTAACTTGAAAGAAAAGTTCAGATCAATTATATGCACTCACTACATGTTCTTATTTTTCTAATAGCCTAAAGATAGAAGTGGGATTTCTTGCATACAATTGCAGTGGAGGCATAAAAGACACATTTATTTCTACAGCAGAAGAGAGCAGAAGGAACAAGTCTGATTGCCATATCTTAGTTTTTCCATAGACAAGAAAAAAGTCAAAATCTTCTACCCAGCCCTGTGTAGATGCCCCATTCAAGTCCTGAGCAGTACTTCAGCTCTCTTAGACCTTTGAGATGATGCGTCCGTGCTGTGGAAGTCTTGTAGCGGGGTGAAACGCGTTTTCTGTGATATGGTGCAAGGAAGGTTTTTCCATCCATATGCAGTAGCCTATGGTACCACTGGATGGCAATGGTTACATTTGTCACTGGCACTTTTAACTCTACTCCAGTCACTGTGATCTTCTGTACAAAGAATTACAGCATTTAGGACCTGGTTTTCTTCCAGAAAAGCTATTGAGAACTTTTCCATTGTTGTCTGCCAGAGCAAGATTAGACTTAATATCTTTTAAAGAATGGATAAGTACTGCCCAGCTTTCTCCCATGTTCTTGCTCTTTGCAGTGTAGGCAGAGACCCTCACAGAATGAATTTTAGGTTTCTGAGCCTTGGCAACTTATATCCTATATATGAGGTAGAACAGACTTTGGGCTGCTCAAACATTTTGAGAGGGCAGGAGATGAGAGCTTGCATGTCACTGTCACCTCCTCACATGTCTCACCTGCCACAGGTTCAGACTTTGTATCAGAG
This sequence comes from Corvus brachyrhynchos, assembly GCF_000691975.1. NCBI lineage: Eukaryota > Metazoa > Chordata > Aves > Passeriformes > Corvidae > Corvus > Corvus brachyrhynchos. The sequence goes on from NW_008239288.1 coordinate 3,223,420, forward strand.
AATCATAGAGTCATGGAATGGTTTGGGTTGGAGAGAACTTTAAAGGTCATTCCAAAACCCACTGCCGCGGGGAGGGACACTTTTCACTAGACCAGACTTTGAGGGATCTGCCTGTGCTGGTCTATGTCAGCAGCAGCAGCCTTTCCTCCCCACAACAGGAATTTGCCAGTGTCTGCTGCTCATCCCACATGAGTAACACAAGAGGGAACAGCTGTATTCAACAGCATATACACAAAAATCTACCAATGTCTTCCTTTTCCTTAATCTTTTCTTGCTGTTCAAATGAATGGACTCACCAATTAAACATGAGTTCTGCACAAAGATTTTCCATGGCTTATTCATTTTTCTTCTGATCTGTGCAGTGATACAGCCAATATGTTTGCAAACCTATCTGCTCAGTTTTGCACCAAGAAGGAAAACAGTGCAACCTCTGTGATGCACCTGAAATTTATTGAGTTTTTATCTTCATGCAGCTGGAAAGCAGCAGATCTGCAGACTCCAACTGCAGAGACAGAGATGCTCATAACAGTTTCATGTAGCAGTGGTAGGAGCTCAACCAACAACTACTCTTGCAAACCTCAGCGTACCACGTTTATGGCTGAGGTTTTTATTGTTTGCTACTGATGTCTCAGTTGTCTAGTCACATACAGGGATTTGTATTTCTAATCAGGAAAGTTCGGTGTTGTCACTCCAAAATTCAGACAGAATTGTCCATGTATAAACATTAAACATCTTATTTTGCTGTGATGGTGTTTTAGCTCTTCTGTTGTTAATTAGGGAGAATATCATCTGTGAATTTCAACAAATCTGTTGAGAAATTTTGCAAATCTAAAAGTGTAATACCCACCTCCCTCAGCGTATCCTGACAGGGCAAGAGCACAGCTCACAACCATCCTGAAGGCCTTCTAACAAATTGCTCCAATCTATCAATGTCTGGCTTTATTTGGAGGCTCAAAATGATACATGGGAAATATTTTTCATGATGGAAACATATTTCAGTTTTGACCTACGTACCACTGTGAAGAACTAAGATTCTTTCCTTGGTTCTTCGTGTTTGGGGCTGAGCCTAAATCTGGGCTGAAGGCACAGACACTGGGTTGTTTTGTTTTGTGTCCTGTGTGGAAATGCAAAACACTCAGAGCTGAGGAAGCAGAGAGATGAGGTAGCCATTAAAATGACAGTTGT
>NW_008239288.1:3224642-3230879 GCF_000691975.1 Corvus brachyrhynchos
CAGGAATCACCTTCCCCTACCACTCAAAATAATCCTCAAAGAAAATTTTGGATACCATTCTGGAAACTGCAGATAAAACACTTCCCTAATGTGGAAATTATCTCATCTCAGAAGTGGAAATGGTCACTGAAAGAAAATTGCTCACAGCTTTCACCTCTCACTCTCAGACAGAACGCTAATTTGTAACTGGGGAAAAGGTTAGATCTTCCATAGCTCACTGGGGAAGTCATGTCTTCTAACTTTAGGAGACTGTCTCATGAACTTCTGCATGTAAGTGACTTATCTAAAACCCCCTGACTGTTAATGGAGAGAGAAAGGCCTTTAGGGGTGCAGTTCACTTCATCTTAAGGTGGGTATTAGGCATCATACTGGTAACCACACACTGTAAAAGCTTACACTTTTATTGTAGGGAGAGCAGTCAATGACTGATTTAGGTGAGTACCTTTAGTATCTAAGAGGTTTTAGGGACTTTTAACAGATATAAAGTTTAGTGTTAATTCATCTGTTCCATAAAATCAAGAAATGCATCATACAGAAAAACAGAACAGTGTGGAATCTAGGTGGGCATGAGAACTCAAGAGGAATAAAAAGAGATGTGAGAAGACAGGAGGAAAAGCTTGATGATGGGAAGAATGAATGGAAAAGATATATGAGAAAGAGACAAAAGTTGTACTTGACTACATCAGTGTCCTCTATTATTTCTATGTTTTGGGAAGTTTTGTGTTTTGCTTTGTTGTTTCATTTTTTTTCCCAACTGGTTTCCTCTTAATCTAGATTTTTTAATGTTTTCCTTAAGTTCCATGAGCAGTTGAATGCAACCTTCCAGTTGCAAACTCCTCCACACACTCACTTTTCCCTCCTCCCACACCCAGGATGCTTGACCTTTCACTGATATCAACCATAAATTAGCTGACCCAGGGCACAGCTTAATCATGAGAGCAGGCTTTAAGGAAATGCATAGCTAGGCAGAATTGTGCAAGTTTAAATGTACCTTTTTTTAGTTCACCCAAAAATGATGAAAATGCAGCTTTATTTGAGGAAAAGGTTGTTTGCCACAATGTGAAAGAGGGACTGAGGAATTCTTTCCAGTTGGAGGAAGGACCATCCTATAGACTTTGCAGGCAGATTTTACTCAGCCTCCAGCATCAGGCGAAGATACACTTGTGATAAGTAATTTAACTCCAGCAGATTAGCCATGTAGGTGACCACTTTCAGGATTGAGTCTATTGAAGGTTTGGAAGTATAGAGATGAACAAATAATGTAGTTTAGGTACTCATCTGCAATAATTTTGAATGTTATCCATTCAGTGTTGTCCTGACAAGGATTCATCAGCACTCATATGACTCTGCCATCGTTTCTAGCAGATTGTGTTCTGTTTAGGTGAAATCTGGGCCCTCACCGTTGTGACTCTAACACAATAAGATAGGGAAAGTTTTTCTTTTATTTGTAAGAAAACATTAGAACTCGATTACAACAACTGCCCTAAGGTGATTTAGGAGAAAAATTTTTGCAGATGGTTTCTCAAGAGAGCTCAGTCCATTCCAGGGGGGATTCCATGACAGAACATAGTACGTACACCTGGATAACAGCATCTGCCTAATTAACCCGCGAGATTCTGGTGACAAACTACACTGCGTTCTTCCAGTTCTCTCTGCTAGAGACGGATATGCTCTGTCCCCAGAAGTGTCCAAGGCCAGGTTGGATGGGGTTCTCAGCAACCTGGTCTAGGGGAAGGTGTCCCTGTTCATGGCAGGGGTGTTGGGATGGTCTTGAAAGTCCCTTCCAAGCCAAACCATTCTATGATTTTATGATACAGGGTCTGGACTACTATGTCATTAGCATGAAACTCAGCCTGGTCTTCTTGTTTGCACATTATCCCTTTTCCCAGTTCCAGCATCCCCTTTCTTTCTCCTGGGAGCTGGGTTGCGTGTGCTGGAGATCTACCAGCGAGGACGTTAAATAAATGAGCGCTGCTCTGGAAATGAGGCCATGTTCCTTTCCCAAAGTACTGACTATCTGTTATGAAATCCTACAGAGATTAGTCAGATCTTCTCAGCGCAGAAAATGTTGTCATCTTGGACATCCCTTAAAGGGAAGATGGTCACTTATCTTTTTAGGTATCTCTACTCATTTTAAAGTAATCTGACAAGGGCTGGGATTCATGTTTAGAGACAAGGAGTGGGTGAGGAATGAAAAGTAGGTTGCTTCGCTTTCAAAAAAACCCAAAACTTGAGCTAGAGAAAGCTGAGGAAATATACTGTCTTTGCTCCCATGGAGATCATGTGTGGGATAGAAGTAGAGATTTAGTTAAGAGTTGGTGTGCAGATACAATATAACAGGGTTGGGTTAAACACAGTGTTTGTGGTATTACTTTTTGAAGTGAAAGAAAAATGAATACATTTTACAGAGCATTCCTTCTGCTTAACACCTTCCATCCATGATGATAAAAATAATAGTATACAGAATGTATTAGAAAGCAAAGGCCAATAGGTCTTTTTTTTAACCCTAATCTTTTCAAAGAAGCCTCTCCACAGCCAATTCTAGTGAGAATTTCTAAGTCCAAAAGTGAATACACCTCTTATTTCTATTTATGATTATATCAGTGTAAGTGTGCAATGACTTTAGAGTTTCTGGGCACACATGTAAATTAAGTACTGAAGGAAAAACCCTGGTGGGCTACCAGAGTTAACCAAAATTGAAGATGCACCCTTTTGCATCAAGTTAATAAACTATTACCACCTAAAACAAAGGGAAAGACTTTATAATTGAGACTTGTGTTCCAGCTATATGTGTTCTGTTGCTTAGACATAGCAAATGCTGTATAATAGAGAACAGGCATATATTTCAGTCATCAAAGCAACCCCTAGACCCTGTCCAGCGGACCTGGCGTCAGAGGGCTTGTTGAATCTCTCCCCCTGATGGACTTTTTAGTGGTTATATTTAATGCTTGCACTTCTCAAAGAAAGAAAAAAAATAAGATGCAGACTAAAATCTCTCACATGCCTTCAATTACATCAACATTCACTACAGAAACACTCCTTATTCTCCATGCTTCTGAGTGATTGTTTGAATTCAGTCGGTGGAGTCTGGCCTTAACTTTGATGTTTCAAAAGCTTGCGGAGAAACTATGCAATCAGAAAAAAAAATCTAATTAAAAGGAAAAATGATGAGATCTGAAAAAAAGTTGCAAGAGTCAGAAGAGAGGGGGAGGGAGGTGCATTTTAAGAGCTTGCTTTTAACTTCAGGAGAAGTTCCCCTTTAATGTAAAAATAAATAAACTAAAAGACTTTGTTTTTAAATTCATTTTTTAAATGATAGTGAAGCAAAATTTGTGCAACTACATAGAAAAATAGAAAAATTCCAATTTAGAATTCCATCATGAAACGACACCATTCTAATTTCTCCAGTCCACGGTTTGTTAATATTCCACAAAGTCCCAGGATGCAACTATAAGACAGCATTCAAATCTATGAACATGAGGCAATCATGCTCAGCAGAGTATAACAATAATTATAATAGAGATTAAATAAAAATAATTAGAAAAAGTTCATCTAGTTTTGATGTATTAATTATTCTGACCCTGTTCTATTCAGAGTCTAATTATCTGGTTCAGTGAAAATGCCAAGATTTCTACGACTCATAAAAATTACATTCCAGTAATTATGTCAGCAAACTAAACAGTATTCATTTACCATGCCTTTTTATGCACACATTTGAATATGCTTTTTTAACTGTTTTTGCTCTTTGTTCCTATTCATGGGAAATAATACCTGTAGAGAAATTTGAAAGTCAGTAGCACTCTAAACGTAATGTGCAATTCTTGCTGATATTTTTCCTTTGTGAGGCTTCTGTAAGTCTCATATAACCTTTGTTTAAAAAACATGAATTAAAGTTCACTCTTCAGTTGTTTCAAAGAAGCATTTTGAAGTCTGTGCAGTAAAAAAAAAAAAAAGAAAAAAAAGAAGAAAGTTTAAAGTGGCAACACAAAGCAGAATTTCCTTTCAAATATGTTGGCCATAATAAAAGACTACAAACCAGCCCACCCCCATGATGACCAGGGTTATTGTGTTTTTAGAGGGACAGATTCTCATCCTTGTATGTCCTCTTTTTCTGCTTTATGGGAATGCTAATAAAATGTGTATCACCAGCTACACTACATAAAAGGATATAAATCACTGAACCTCAACAGGATGTGAAAAATTTGCAGTCGGGTGGGGATGTGGCCCTGATTTTCATGAGACAGAAGGTGACACTAAGGCTGCCTTTTTACACAGAAAAGAACTTTATCAGAGGGCTATTAAGATCTAATTGGTATTATTTAATTTTCAACTATATAATGTTACTTCAAGCTTCAGCCTTTTCCCAATGCTTCTTAAACTGTTGACCTCTATCCAAAAGAAATGATGGAGTAAATCAGTGTCACCTACCCAAGAGGCAAGTAAAATCACCCCTAGGTTAAGAAAAGGATGCAAATGGGTCCCAGTAATTTACTATAGATAGTAGTATGGTTACTCTGTGAAGGGAAATAAAACAGGGACTAAAGCTTTCAGCAATAAGGAAAACCTTCATTATGTGAGATTTATATTTACCTGAGGGAACAGTATAATGATCAACAGACCTGACTGAAAGTTAGACAACAAAAACAAAATGTCCCAAAACAAAATGTTGTAAATACTCAATTCATTTTTAAAATGGTAATTCAAGTCATTTTCTGCAATCAAGTTCCTTCAGCTTCCAATCGATATTTTTTCATGTGAATAGAGCAGGATTAAAAACAAATACATTTCAGTTTTGATTTTGTTTGGATTTGGGTTTTTTTGGTTTTTTTCAGGAGAAAAGATGACAATAAACTGATATCCCTAAACTAATCCTTTCAGCTTTTAAAGGTGTAAATTCACATCTGTTTCTTCATTATTTGTTGTGCTGAAACAAAACTATATTTAAACTTTCATAATGCATTTCAATTTCAACTAACTGCTGATGTTTTGGTTTAAGTAGGGTAAACACATACAGTATTCTAAAATTTCCTTTCTAAAATAGTTTAACTGCTCTTCCCTAAACACACGTACCTTAGTAAATCTCAGCCTTTAGGAGCTTTTTAAGGCTTTTCTCATAGTATAAATCACATTTCAAGTACACAGTTTTCTGGTTCACAATTTAACAATTTCCAGCTGGCACAAGTCAGTCCGAAATCTATTTTGTCAAATAACTACTTAGATATTTTCTGTTCAGCAACCAACCACCCTGGTTTTATGGTTTGGGTTTTTTTTCTCTTAGCTTTCTGCTTTGTTTTAGGTTGAAAGACCTTGTAACATTGGCCAAACCAAAGGAACCATGTAAGAACATTAAATATTATGAGGAAAGTATCTTAAAAATGCAGCTTCTATTCAAATTTTGCAATTGCCACTTGTCTAATTCGTTCAATTATTTTTGAAATGTCACAACACAAAGCTTTGTCATATTCATAAACTATATATTGCTTTGACATAAGTGCGTGGACAGTCACTTCTGCTGCTCAGGGAGGAAAAAATCCATTGCATTGCTTAATTTAAAAATTAATTAATTTCCTGAAATTCGAAGTCTTGTTCTGGTTATACAATGAGCTTTCAGGTAGGACAATATATACCTGTGTTGGGAATATTTAACACAAAAGCTTATGTCCTGGAAGACTGAAATGGTGTTGTTGTCATGTCTTGTAGAGAACTGTGTCTCGTATGGAACGACTTTCTGCCTTAATTAGCAAGATAAATTCTTAATAATACTATGGAATCAGAATAAAAACATACACCCTTACATCATAGCCAACTTCTAAATTAAAGTATATCAGCTGATTTTGTAAATAAAAGATGTCAAGTGTTTCAATAGATGAAAGAACTTTGTCTTGCTGTCAGAACAACAGATGGATTGATATTCAGCTTCAACCTCCAGCATTAGCAGCAGCATTTGCTGCAAGTTTCTTGCTGCTCCTATGTATTCTCCAAAGGCTGTGCTACTTACAGAAAATGTGAGAATATTAAGAAAGTGCTGGATATTTGATGTACTTTGACATTTTTCATACAGTTTTGGGACAAAGAAGGGAAATAAAACCAGACCTCTTAGAATTCCTCTTGCAAAAGGCAAAAGGCAAGAGAAGAAAAGAAAAATAATGTTAATATCAAAGGTACATAACAATGTTATCTCCTCTACAGGCAAATTTTGCTTACATTAATGTACTAAAAATCAATTAACAGTTCCCT
>NW_008239288.1:3230899-3256579 GCF_000691975.1 Corvus brachyrhynchos
TCCCTACACTTCAGCAGAATAACTCTTTCTTTCAAAAAGAAAAAAAAAGCAAACATCAAAAACACTCACCCAAAAATGCAATACAAAGATGTATTTTGTTGAGATCTAAAATATATCTATTTTGAAAGGCATAAAGAGTGATTCCTTACTATTCCAAAGAAAAGCTGATTTATTTGCCAGTGAAATGGAAACTTGCCTCCCAAAAAATGGCCAAAATAATAAACCAAGGTTTCTTTCTCTCTCCCTTCTGCCTTCCCCTATCCTTAAGCTGGAAAGATTCAGATCATCTAGCAGTACCTATGTCAGACCACAGCATTTTGATTTAGTGTTGAGATGTCAACTTAAATTATTTCTATGGATAGTTCCCTTATGAGAGGAAAATTATCTCCATCAAAAAAATGTATCAGATGGGTGGGCTGCAGCTATCAATTACCCTCTGAGTACAAGCTTTGGCTCAATCTTGTTTGCTGCTTATTCCCTTGTGGGCCAGAGGTTAACCTGTTAAGTTGAGAACTGATCCCAAAGTAGACATTAATGTCTTAATGCATTTAGTGGCTGTGGATCTTTTTGGCGGCAGGCCCCTGGGATTGCATTGTTTCTCATACTTGACTAGGTCACCAATTGCAGAGGGCACCTGGAATGCTTGAAAAAATATGGCTCGGTTTACCCTCTTCCCCCAGTTATTATTTCAAAGCTGGATGTCTTTCTACTGTTCAAGAGGTTCATGTGTCATGAAATATTTTCCAAGGAACCAATAAGAATAATACAGCGGAGCTTTGAAGCGGCAGGACCCACCTTTCTTCTTGTTGTTTCAGGCACATTATTGTAGCTTTATGGGACTGTAATTTTTACAAAAGGAAATTATTTGGGTTTCACCTTTCTCTGCATCACACTTCAGTATTGGAAATGAGCAAAAATGCTAAGACTGTTCACAATGGGTCAGACTCTGAGGTCTGGCTCTGGTTTTACCAGCCAAGACTTAGTGAGTTTGTTGGTTTTTTCCCACTAGTATTTACATTTAGGCATTTTCAAGCAAAATTCGAGGATGGAATGACAATGCAAAAGAGGTGAGAACATGGAGGTGCTTAGTCTAGTTTAAAGAACATGTGGGATTTCTTCAGCCACTGCTATAAGTCTCATAATCATGAGCTCTTAGAGCTCATAAAATATTTTCACTGTAATATCCTCTGTACAGAGGCTTGGGAAATATTGTTTTGCAGTGTCAGATCTTTATCCCTACCCAATCATATCCTTGAGTAGAAAGGCCCACAGATGTTCTGTGAGTGCTGTAATTTGTACCTGTGAGCAAGGTTTTGCCTCTTGGAGTCAGAATTTTAAAATATCCAGAGTAGAAAGGGACCCACAAAGATGTTTGAGTCCAGCTCTTTGGGGTGCTGTGTGGAGAATTAATTGGCTGGCTTTCCCAATCAGTTACACTTCTGCAAACTTGACTTCATTGTTTCCAGCTGAAACTGAGCATTTTCTAGGCTTATTACGACAAAGACAGAGTTTTGCAAACCCCGTGCCAGATTTTCTAGGCCCACCAAATGTATAAAATTAAGAAAGAAAAACTCACACAATGATTTAACCACAAATTTCACAACTAGAACTACGTCTATAGGTGTTTTATATCAATTACAGTGGCTGCTGATGAAAGAAAATTGCAGTAAAAAAAAAAAAAATCAGACTTGAAGGAAAACAGCAGTTGTAGGAAATAAATAACTGAGAGACAGTGTTTGCAAAAGCCCTGTAATGAGGGGCTTCTCTTCTAAAGAACCATGTTATCTCCCTGCAAAGTCCCAAGCTTCTGAGTCCTTTTAAAGGACTCAGCTGCTCATGGGTGATATCAACTTTTAGCTGGATGAGCCCCAAAATGAACCACCCAAGGATCAGACCACACTGTTTGCAGCCAGGACTGTGCATGCATAGGCAATTACTCCAGGAGAAAGTGATGAGAGAAAATGTAATGTAAACTCTGCACTCAGCCAATAAATCTTACAGTAGCCTAATTTTTCTAGGACTGATGCCTCGAGCAATACCTGTGTGGGCCGGAAAGGAAGGAAGAAAAAAGTCTTGAAGTTTCTAAAATTCCCTTATCCTGTTTATCAGAATACTGTTGCTTCTCTTAAATTGTGACCTTTCCCTTGGGGATTTTGCTCTCCAGATGAGGCTTCAAAGCTTTTGGGTTACTGCAGGAGACGTCCTTGACCACAAGGAGACCAGAAATACACATTATGACCAACTGCAACAAATTTCATGCTGTCAGAGCGGAGTGTAACTTCTGAGTCAGCAGTCACTGCCTGTGTTCAAGTGACTTTTGTAGCTCTAACCAATGTCAGCTGACTGAGGATGAGAAATAAAATATTTATTTGGTCAGAACCTTTACTTTCTGGTCAAGTATTGCATATTCAAGATTTCATACAAGTAGCCAGCTCAGCTGCAATCTGCTTATGAGCATTAGGCACTCAGTAAAGAAAGTTAGTTGAAGTCTTGAACCTTACATTCCCTTTTTGTGTATCAGGGAGGAATATATGGGATGGTTTCACCCACCTTAGTCAACAAGGAACCATTGATTTTCAATAGTTACATCAGAGGGAGTAAAAAATGGCAAGGTAAAGAAATAATAACAATTCTTAAGGGTTGAGTTGGTTTGTGTTTTGCAGAAAAGAAATTGAACAGCGATTTGCTTTGCCTAAATTTCCCCACAGATTTTTTTTTCCCCTCAGACCTCCTTTCTCAATTCTTTTTCTTTAAACAAAACATGAGGTCTTCAGTTATTGACTTAGCAGGCATCTGGTCCCAATCAGTAAAAGAAAAATTTCAATTTCCATTTTAAGAAAGTTTGCAGAAAGTTTTTGCTAAATGGATTTTAAAATATAATTTTGTTTTTGCTAGGGTTTTTTTAGTTTTATAGAGGGACTTTTTCCAATTTAAGTAAAGTTTTAATGGGGGGGAAATATCAAATAGGAAACAATTGAAAAATATAAACAAGAAACAAGTCCCCCTAACTTATGTTTGGCTGTAATTTCCCCTAAAAAGACAACAAACCTCTTGCACCTCCTGCTAGAACATAAAGGATATGCTTTTTAAAAAAAAATAGAAAATGCACTCATTTCACACATGCATCATATTTATTTTTACTGAAATAAAAAGTAAAATTAGCAGAATTCTCCTTCCTGTGTTAAGCCAAATTTTGCCTTTTTGTTGTAATTTTCATTTATTACAGCTTAAAATCACATTCAGCGACAGTTAAATCATAGGTCAAGTAACTGATTATGCAATGATAACCACTTGGGAGTCTGAGCCCAAACTTGCATAAATTAGCTACATTAAATTCATATGTTTAATTAATGGAACTGTGCCTACATGGATAGTTATTGTGGTTTTAAAAAAACTATCCTGAGAATACTTAACCCTGTTTTGCTATTAGTTAAAGTCAGAAAAGGGATAATTTTTACTAAATAATGTATATTGAAGGGGTTTGAGTAGAAAATAAAAAAAATCCAAAGTTTTGATTAGCTGTAATTTTCATTCAGGAAGGTGAACATTTTTTTCAACCTTTGTTGGGGTTTTTGTGACTTTATTGTAAATTACTCAACTTTTCCTCAACTATCATGAAATACCCCAGCTATTTTGTGATTGTGATATAGGTATTTACCCCATTTTTTTCATATATGGAATATAAGGTGAATTAATTGTCAGACCATAAATATATTTGTCTGTATTTGTCTGTATTTTTCTTCTATTCTTGGAGCATAAAGGACTTGAAGTGCATTTTCAATTACCACATTAGCAGCACAAAAATTAATTTGCAAAAACTAAAGTAAAACAAACTATTTTTGTTAGTGAAAGACCAGGTCTTACCTTTCATGTTCCCATATTTATTTCTTGCCCCTACCCAGCCTCACTCTTTTCCACCACATAATTGTGGTGTTACACAGTGAATAATCATATTTTATCCATTTTAGACATTTTTTCATCGCTTGTGGTGTCATTTTGACTGCTTATTTTCCAGCAGAATTGGTTGCTTGATCCAGTTTTACCCATGGTACAATATCAGTGCAAATTACATGAAAACAAGGAAAAGCAACGAGTAGGGACATGGCAGGGGAAGCTTCTCTCAAGCCTCACAGCCTCCAGCTGGAAGGTATGTTTAACCATCCCCAGGAGTTTTATGCACCAGCAGGAAGGAGAAAGACAAGGCAGTGCCTGAGCTCCAACTTTGAAAATGTCATGGTGGATTTAGGTATGTAAATCCCTTTAATAGCCCATCCCTAAGTGATTTGACTGAGGTCATAGTGACATTTTACAACAAATCAGGGAATGAAGCCCAGATGTGCTATGGCCCATACAGGCATCCTAACTCCTGTTCTAGGTTTCCCTTTTCCCACTGTAACCTTCCCCTAACACCTTTAAGATGGTCAAAACTTGCAGCCTCCATCTTTGGTGGTTTAAAGTATCAAGGACCATCATAAAATTACCATGGGGGGCAGGATTTGAAACAACAACAACAACAGTGAGCATGCAGAGTTTTTTTCTCTATTTCACTCCCAAGGCAAGGAATTTTTACAATACCCTCTGGAGTTCCCCTGGCCTCAGCATCAAACATAGAGTGAAGCAGCCAAGAACAGGCCCACACCCTGCACAACTTGCCAGCAATAATTAATTAACTAAGGAGCAAACAGCAGCAAATATTCCCTGCATAGGATCACACAGTTTCATCTGGTTACATTCCAGTGATTGGAGTGTCACTCCATCTCTTTGTTTTGCTTTTATTTTCCTCAATATGTGGGTGGTTTTTTTTGTTGTCCTTGTTGTTGTTTTCCTTTAAATGAAAACTCAGAATCTGATCTAATAACCTAAATCTCAGAGCTGAGCTCCAGGAATAAAAATATAAATCCAGAAATTTTAATCTTTCTTATACCTTGCTAAACTTGAAACCTCAGTGTCTCGTCAACAGCCTTTCAAACTGATTATTGCTCCTGCATGGACAGGGCAGATATTTCTTGACAGCAAGAATCTATTCCTGCCATGAACACTGCTGGAACATCTCTGTCAAGTGATTCATAAGGAACTTCAGCAGCTTGTCAGCTTGTCCGGTGTTGCTGTTACCCAGTAATAATGTTCTCCTGGAGCCACAGGTGCTTAGAAGCACCACCACACCAAGACTTTGGAGTTTGGCTTGTCTGCCAGTCCTAACCCAGGAAGGTAAATATAAATGATATGTTTGCCTACTTGTTCACAGGAGTCCGTCTGGGAGGTTGTTTCAAAGCATAACTGCCAAATTAGGGGTAGGTACCGGGCTCCCATTTTGTATAAAGACTCCCCAGCTGGAGTGTGCCCCACTGTTAAGGACTCACACTCATTTCTGTCCCCACTTGACATTAGAGACTCATGGAATCACAGAATCATAGAACTGTTTGGGTTGGGAGGGACTGTTAAAGGTGACCTGGACAATTAGCAGGGACATTTTTAACTAGATCAGGTATCTTAGAGTCCCATCCAACCTGCCCCTTAAAGTTTCCAGGGATGGGGCCCCTGCACCACCTTTCTGGACAACCTCTGCCAGTGTTTCACCACCACCTTTCTAAAAAGCTTCTTCCTTGTAGCTAATCTAAATTGACTCTGTTTCTTTCAAACCATTTTCCACCATGTCCTATCAAGATAGATGCTGTTAAAAAGTTTGTCCTTATTTTCTCATAAGCCCCCTAATATCTCTTTAACAGGTGGGACACCTTAACCAGGAGGTCTCAGGTGTCTCTCCTTTCAGAGGGTTCACACCTCTTGCAAGACACAGAGGATCTCACTCTAAAGCTCACATCACTGTCCTGGGAGTGTGGTGTGATTAATCAATTATGATTGATTTCAAGCTAACTGCAAGATAAATTTCTCAAGGATTTCTAGGGGTATGGATGACCTCAGGCCACTTTCCTAAGGCCATTCCAGTTTACAGTGAATAATTTAATATTCCTTAAGGCCAGAATAAAAGTGTGTCAAAGCACAGAAGGAAAGCTGTAATTCCTGTGCGCACATGAGCGGCTCTTGGAGTTCACTCTCTCCTTGGCTCTCCAAGGTAGGTGTTGTGTGTGGATCTTGGCTATAAAGAGATCTTGATAAGTCACTGGGCTGCTTCATAACCTATTCAAGGCACTCACCTGGCTTTGGGGAGGGGGAGTTTGGCTTCTAGCCTGGAGGCCGCTAAATATTTCAATATATGCTATTAAGTATTCAATGCAGTGGGAACTCGAGTCTCTTCAGTCATTAAACTATAGATCCCTGTTAAAATATGCTTTTCTTTCAACTGAACTGGTGGAAATTCATGCAGAGTGAAATAGACTTGACCAGATAGTTTATGGCAACTTCCGCTGCGCTTCACCACCTAGGACACTCATCAACAGGGTGCTGAATATGGATTAAAGCAGCTCCAAAGAGTTAAGAGATTCAGATAAGATTTCCACATTTTCCATAAATAGACTCTATTTTGAAGCTTTTTGAAAAGAAAAGATTGATGCATTTATTTCACACACCTTTGAAAAGAAAAGGTCTGAGTGTTTATTTTAGAAATGTTCTGGGATGTACAACTTCAGAGCTGGAAGTCTTGAAACCCTCAGGAATGTGTAGGAAATAAACAAACTTTAATCTCAGCCATTTCTTTCTGGCAGAATTAGGCAAGTTTTTGCTGAATATGATGGCTTTTTTTGCCTCTATTGACAGGCAATTAGAACTCCAGCTTGCGGGTAGCTACATGAAAACTGGCCACCATACTGCTCGGTATTGTGATGCCCAAGTTCCCTTAATGGATTGTCCTTTATGAATTAAGAGGAACATAATGAAGCACAGACTCATGTCCTTTGTCTTTTGTGCTCTGGATGTAGCTATCATGAAGACAGGGAAAAGACCCTGTGATCACTTCCTTGTCAATTCACACCACATGTGTTGGGCAGGTGGGAACCCGGGGCTGGAGCACTGGGACCTTCTCAGGTCTTATATTTCTGTGGATTCTCCACAGAATTCAGCCCATGTATGTACAGAGCATCTTACTCTAAAATTGCCTCCTTTTTCCAGCACTCCTTTTGCATGTTTAAGGGTTTCTGGGGTTGTGTTATTCCTTCAGAGAGGCTCCAGACTCATTGACATGGTCTCCATTGCCCAGACCTGCCCATAATTGCTCCCATCTAGGCAAAGCAGTTGTAAAACCATCAACAGTTCTAGAAAGCCCTTTTTTTTTTTCTTTGGTTTGCTACATAATTCAGCTCCCAAATTTGGCCTTTCCTTTACTGGATAACTCCATCTGTTAATGAACACAAACCAGATGTCCACTCCTCTTGAAACACTCATTGGGCCAACTCATATTTAAAAGTATGTTATAATATATAGCTTGTTTCATCTTGACCAGATTTTTAAATGCAGGAGAGCTAAGTAAATGAACATGACTTTTGCTCTGTGCTGATAGGCTGAAGAAAGCCTTAGTCACATAATGAAAGTGGCCAGTATTTACTCAATGAGACGTTCTTGGGAAACATTCAACAGCTGCAAGTGTAGCATTTGAAAGCCCAACTCTTGTGGCTGCACTTTAATAAACTGCTTCCTATCTGTGCAGCATGATTGTTAGTTACGGAGAAAAGGGTGACATATTCTTTCCTTCTCAATAAAAATTAGGCAAGGGAGCTCTTGCTCTGTTTTCATCCCAGCTCCTTCTCTGTGTTCACAAGTTTTCTCCTTCATTGTTCTTAAATTTCAAATGATGGCAGATAGGGAAGATTTGCCAGACCTGACTTATCAGCAACTGTGTGTGTAAGGAATTTCAGAGTAACCCAAGGAACCATCATCCCAGGACAGGAAATAAAGAAAAGAAAGAAAAAACATTTAGGCCTGTTTTCAGTGCCATTCATTGCTTATGGGGGAAGGTTTGGCAGTCAAATGCCAAACTTGTTTCAATTAAAAGGTGAATGGTAACAGGGGAAAAAAAGAAAAAGAAAAAATCTAGGGAGGATAGAGTTTTCTGGAAAGGAAAGCAGTAGGCTATAGTCTTTCCTTTTGCTTTTGCTTGGCACTTTATTTGCTTATTTATCATCAATTAATTAGCAGCACTGCAGAAACACTAGCTCCCAAACAGCTTGCCACTTGTGCTCAGAGTAAATACCCAGTACACACAATGTAATTAAAAATGTAAATAATACTATCGTCAAATGCTAGCTTACGTGTCAGTAGAAAGGACACTGCAGGACTCCGGAGAAGGAATAACAACAGTGATCTGAGGGCTACAGATCTTCTCATTGTGTGTGTTGACCATAGGGTAACACATGGGTCTAATCTATTTACTCATCATGGTAGTACTTCATTGTTGATCACCATCAATATGCACGCTGAGCACCAGCCAAAAAGAGAGCAGTCACTGTTGTCATGGTGATGTTGTGAAAAGAGGCAGCAAAAAATGCTCATCCAGTTACAGGAGGAGTAGCTGGGGGCTTGGGAAAAGTGGGTTGGAGTCCCTCCCTTGTCACAGGGCTTTGAAAAGGATGCCGGCAGCTCAGTCATTGGCTTGAGAACCATTCATTTCATTGAAACACGTATTTAAATCCTTCTGAGAGTCCTGCCTCAGTCCCCCATCTGTACTACTCCACTGCTCAGTGGCTTATTTACTACTTTGGTGTCTATGGGCATTTATGTTCTCCTGGGGTTCACCTACATGTACTATTTCATTCCCTTATTAATTCTTACATTTCTAACTAACAAGATCTTTCCTTTGAATGGGAGGACTTATATCCACTACGTTCTCTTAGTGACCTTGGGTAATTTATCAGAAAGTGGGTATTCTTGCAAGATCTGGCAAGGCCTAAAAAAGTATTTTGAGGGACGTACCCTGACAGATGCATATACACATTATAGAGATTCCCTATTCCCACTCAAAGAACTCCCCAAACCAAACCAGAAAAAAACACAAAAAGGAGATGGAAAAAAGGAGGAAACAGGTCTCTCAAATTAAAGCTGTTATGAGTGAGAATTGCTGAAATCTCAGGGCAATTAAGAAAAGCTAATCATAGAATCATAGAGTCATAGAATGGTTAAGGTTGGAAGGGACATAAAAGATCATGTAGTTCCAACCCCCCTGCGATGGACAGGGACAATTTTCACTTTATCACATTGCCTGAGGCCCCAGGCCTTGAACCTGGCCTTGAACACTTCCCATGCTATCAAGGCTTTGATTTTGGTAAGAGTTGAGATTAACAGAAAGGCTGAATGTATAAATACAAAGTGTGCCCTTGTCAAATGTAGAGCGAAAATATGTTGTGATACCACTCATCCTTTGCCAAAGGATGAGAGTACCATGAGGTTTTTTGTCTTCTGTCTTGCACTAGCCCTGCTATGGAGGTGGGTCCTACCCACTGCTTCTCCTCAGTCTCTCGGAAAAGATACTGTCCTTTCTTTTTCACTAGAATGCTCATTCCCTCCAGAACTCAGTCCTTAAAGAGAAGCAATTGCCATTGCCATCAAAGACTGAGAAAGTCTTTAAGCATTTCTGTATGTAGATATACATGCATGCGTGTTAAAATATGTGTATATCTATATAATAGTTAATCCAGTGCATTCAGTATCTGATCTGTGTTGTTAATTGCAAATATTATTTTTAATAATAATACTATTACTAATAGTATTGGTATTGATATTAATGATAAAAATAATAACAACAATAGCTAATCTAGGCTATAGAGAAGAAATAGAAAAAGAGCTTTGAAGGGAAGTCTGCAAGATTAACAAAAACACTTTTTTTTCATTCCTTCATGCAATCTTAATTTAATATTCTGATCAGGAATGAGGAAGGAGTTGTGCAAAAAGCCTTGCTTGGTTTATGCAGGGGCTTTGCATCATTAACATTATTCCTTCATAGTAATATTTCCTAAACTGAGGACACTGGATTTGTGTTCTGCTAACATAGCACATTGAAGGGTTTCTACTGCTTTAACAGGTTTGTGGTAGCTGCCTTAACAAATGAAAGGTATCTTTTAAAAACTCTGATTTATATATATATATTTATATATATATATATACACCATTGTATTGATCAAAAAACATTGCTTGTGATTAATTCTAGATACTGGCCAAATTAAAAAAAAATACGTATTATGATGTTTGTCTTGGTTTATTCTACACATCAGTAGGAAAAATCAAATTATGATCTCTGCTCAGGGTCTTCACATGATCTCTTAAAATTTTAATAATTAAGAAAGCTTGAGATTACTTTGAGGTGTACTTTTTGTAGACTGGTCTCTGAGATATGTCATTTGAACACTGATTTCTTATTTTCTTTCTAAGAAAGCAGCAGAAAGATTTGTTATATTTCTTGTTGAAAAATAAAATGGTACATTTAGTCACTTTTATGCATGTAAAGCCTTTCTTCTTCCCCTTTGACACTAGCATTCTTACTTTTCCCTTCAGTTTTTTTTCCTAATGCTGTTTATATGCCATATTACACTCTCTAATTTCCTTTTATCTTTTCTTTATTTTGCAATGTTTCAGTACATGTCTCTTTAAGACAAGTTAATTTAGTCAATTACTCCAGTTTGGTTTCAGATAAAATCTTTAATTTATCCAAGCCCCTCTTTATTCTTTCTAAGATCCTCTTTCCATTAATTTCATGAAACATTCTAATTCTCCATTTTAGGAAAAAGCTAATTTCACTCACTTGCACAGAATTCCTTTTCCTCTATTGCACGTTTTACTTAAACCGAAGTATGTGGGGATTGGTGACGTTCTTACATACTAGAGCAGATTTCCTTTCCTTTTCTGCCTGGAAAACTAACACAGATCCACTTGCCATCTCCAGCATCTCTGTACATGACAGAAAATTATGCATTCCAAAAAGCATGAATAATTCTTCCTGTTCAATCACGGGAGAACACCTATGCCACAGTCACCAAGGCCATGCTGTGTCTTGCAAAAGGCTTGTCCAGTCTTGGAGCAGGCTGCCCAGGGAAGTGGTAGAGTCAGCATGCCTGGAAGTGTTCAAAAAATGTGGGGATGTGGCACTTGAGGACATGGTTTAGTGGTGGGCATGGTGGTGGTGCTAGGCTGACAGCTGGACTTGATGATCCCAGGGACTTGATGACTCCAACATTACCAACGCTATGACTCCAGGATACTGTACCCGTGGGTGGTGGGTATGGGGAATTTTTATTAGGGATTGGCTGGAACACTAATGGGGCTGCTTGTAGGTCAGCAGGTAGAGACAGGTGTGCTGCGCAGCCATGCTGGAGTTTCCCTTCATTGGTACTGGAATTTCCCTCCATAGTGCTGGAAATGGAGACTGCAACTCTCTTGAAGCCTTTCCCTCTCCTCTCACCTTGGATTTTGTTTTCCATGAGTATTTAATATCCTGGCAGCTCCCCAGGCTTGTTTTGCCTCCTCCAGCAAGTTGCTCTCATTTTCCTCGTTTATGAAATGGGAAAGATAAACCCATTGCAAAACAGCTTGACCACCAATAGCCCCCGAGGGCATGAAGCAATGGAAAGGCATAGATTGGTTGCTAATGCAAATAATTATATTGCTTCAGAAACACCTATCCTTGTTTAGTAATTTTCTTGTTCTTCTGCACTCCTTGCTTCACTTAACTGGTCTTAGAGACAGGGACAAGTCTTGTCACTTGACTAGTCTCTGACAATACACATGACAAGACACATGACAAGTCTCTGACAATAGTCTGTCCCCTTGTACTACCCCAGTATAAAAATACTGCAACGTGCTGCTGTGTTTGTGCAGAAAAATTCTTCCTGATTTTCCATGCAGAGGCACAGACAACAGGATCAGGAAACTGAGTTTGCTGAAACTCAACCAAAAAAAGGAAAGAGACTGAAAAACAAAACAGAGAAACATGGGGTTTAGGTGGCTTGTCAAGATTTTTAGGTAGCTTGTCAAGCTGACCACGAATCTCATCCTGAATACAAGAAGATGGAAGTAGCTCAGTGGCCAGAGTGTTCAAAACTTGGAAGATGTGGAGGACTTTTATCGTTAGCAAAAGTTCCTGGAAATGGGGATTAAAAATATATCCTTTAAATAAGTAAATAACAAAAACTTATAGCGTTCAGAAAAATGGACGTGTTTTATTAAGAATAAGTTTACTCCTTTTGCAGCATGTTTTAAAAAAAATTTCATCAGAAAAATACACAAAAAACCCCCTAAACCAAGGCAAAAAGACGACCTCAAAAAGAATGGGGTATATTTTGAAACATCAGCATGTTAGCCCATAGGAGTTGTATTTTGGTTGTCTTCTGCTCCTTCTCTTTATAAATTAGAGTCTGATGAGCCAAAGTATATTTTTGATAAATTATTTCTCTTCTCTGTATTGGCATATGTCAGAACCCCAAAATATATTGCAAAAGATTATACAACTGTAACTCTGCAAAGCATTGGTAAATGTGATCCAGACCCTCAGCTGCAGGGTAGCAGGGTATTTTAGACTAAATGCATTTGGTTCAGTTGAGCAGTGTTTACATACACAAAATCTCTCTATTTCTGTGCAGCATACTGACCTGAACTCCCCTAAATTAAACCCATTTTTGCAAAGGCACTTCAAAAAGCAACCTCCTTATAGAATGCCACCCATGTGAACTACATTTGCAGAGATAACCCCATCACAGTGGACTCACATTTGGAATAATATTTACATATTCAATTTTTTCTATCATGAAATGCTCTATCAACTGTTACATTCCAATAACCATGAACGTAAATGAGTGCAGACTTCAAATGGACAATCATTAACCTATGCTGTAATGATTATACAACATCCTTCAAATACTGAATGTTTTGAATGTGATCAAGTGATTCTTTCTTGCTATTTTGACTTTCATACTAATTATTAAACTTTAATTACCCATTATGGGTAATTATTAATATTTATTGTGCATTATTGTCATTGTTCATGGGCTTTTATAAAGAGAGCTATACTTGATATAGAAAAAACATCATTAAATTAAATATTCATTTACATGGTTTTGCAGCAACCTATTTTTAAAACGAATGGGTATGAGCCTGTTTTTCTATTAGCTGTTATGTTTATAAATATTGATTTAATGCCCATTATTCTTCTTGACTACATTTCTGTGACTTTCTATACCTTTATGTTTTCTCTATAAGCATTTTTTGCCTTGTTAAGATTACAAATGTGAACAGAAAAAAAAACTGTTAGAAAAACAAGCAAATAAAAAGTTTCTACCAGTTACATTAGCAGTAAAAATTATTGACAGTGTTGGTACCTGGGGTAAGACAGAAGCACAAAATGCAATTACAGTGTGTTTAATTTAAAATTAGGTAAAAAAAAAAAATTTAATTTATTACTTTCTCTAGAAATTGAGATGGGATAAAGCCAACTGACTTTTTGAGCAGCACACAGAGCTTAACTCATTTTAAATGTGCTTAAACACAGTAAAGTGCCTAGTAGGATTTTCAAAATCTCTATGCCTGAACAAAAAATACAAGTGATACTATGGTCCAAGGTCGGTTTTAAATTTAAATGGGTAAAGTGTGTGTTCACAGATGTCCCAGGCCAGGCAGAAAGGTAGCACACAGGGTCCAAAATAAATTTGGCCATCAATTTCCTTGAAAAATCTCCAAATTTGAGCTGAATAATTTGAGATCTTTTATTCAAAAGCATTTCTTAAAATATAACTGCTGGTTGCTTTTGGCCTCCAGCAGTTTACTGAGGCAGTCTCCAGTTGAAGGTTGACATATTTCAGTGCTTCCAGGGCTGGGGCATCAACAGCTTCTCTGGGCAACCTGTGACAATGTCAGCACTATCACAGTAAAGAATTTCTTCCTAGTACCTAATCTAAAACCACCTTTTTTCAGCTTTCAGTGTTTAATTGGTGTGTGTAGCTCCTAGCAGGACTGACCTCAGTACATGCATTTGCTCAGGACATTCATTCCCTCAGTACAAACAAATTCATTCCCTCAGTACAAACAAATTCAAAGTTCAGCCTCAGCCCAGACATGGCCACCGTGGACTTGCTGAAAACATTCCCAGCAGGAAAAGTCAAATTTGAATATTTATAAAAAGTGAGCACAAAATGTGTGTGTGTGTGTGGCTCCACTTAAATGAATTTTACAGATGATCTGGACTAATAAAAAATAAACTTTTTCAGCATCTCCCCTTGTACATGCTATTTTTTTTTTCAGAAATGTATCACACATTCATTTCCATAGGTCTGATGTAACTTTATACCCAATTAAAACTAGACATACATATGTAAAATCTTACACCACCTTAAAGAATTTGACCCATATTGGGAACAATGTATGATACAGGACTGTATCGTCTGTTGTTTTATTTAAACCTCACATAATCAGATGCCATATTTAGGTTGAAAAGCCTTGGTTTCCTGTGCATATCTGGATTGCTCCTGCTCCCCTAGAAGCCCATAAGAACATTGATTTGAAGCAAAGCACACTCAGCATGCAAGGAGGCAGGAGCAGCAGCTGGTTTATGCACACTTACATGCATACCAATAACATTCTTACAGGTTCATGTAAAAATAATCTCAGGATTTACTTCCAAATAATCCAAAAACTTTCCCTTTATGATAGGCTCAACCGTGCCTGTTCGGATTTCCAGGTGTCATTTAAGAATGTGGAGTGCTCGTGAAACAGGAGGCAGAACAGCTAAACCTGCTTCTGAAACAGATAACCCCATCTCCTCTGCACATCAGAGCTGGCCAGTGGATTGACCTGGATGTGTGTTCACCTGTTTTCTGAGGGCAGAGGGGCAATTCTTTTATTGTGGTTTGTTGTTTTCTTTGAATATAATTCTGATTGAAATCTGAGCAAAATGCATTAAAAATAATGAATGTGTGTTGCCAAAAAATACTGCAGAGGTGTCATCTTTGACCTGGTTTCCCTGAAAATGTGTGAGAGAAATTTAGACATTTCCATGAGCACAGCAGGATTTCTACAGCTCACATTTCTGCTCCGTGGTGCTCTCAGAGGGGCAAACAGCATAGAAAAACATTAGATGCTCGATTAGATAATAGCATTAGCATTTAAGATAAACTTTCCTTTCTTCACAAAGATAAACCCTCATTATTTAAAACGTTTTTCATCCTCTAGTTCCTCCATAGGAGATACTCGTGCAAGCTACCTGCCAATAGCAATTAAAGCTTAGTTTGCAAGGAAAGTGGGTTTAATTGCCAAAGCACTATTTATAGGAAGTCCCCCATGAGGATTACTGAGCTGCAAGAATGCAGATTAAGCAAAATGAGGGCAGCAGGGAATGTGATGCAGTTTGGCTAAACAGCTCTGTCAGGCTCAATAGGTGTGGGAGCCGCAGGAGTGCTGGTGACAGCCCGGCACCACTTCCCCCACGCAGAGCTGGGTCTTGCAGACACTCTGCAGTGTGACAGCGTGTCCTCAGACATTTCACAGCAAAGCATCTTCTCTCTCCAGGTATTTATCCCCTCCCTTCACCACTCAATAGCTATCACAGATGACAATATCAGCCTTGGGGTGTTGCTGGCTTTATAAGTTGGGGGATTATGGTTGTGCCCATTCCCAAAGGATGTACAGGGGAGCCACAATTCTGCCCCTAAAGGGGCTGGAATACTTCAGGCAAGGGAATTAGTCCTGCATTTCACTCCATGCCTTACAGCAGCAAATGAGTGAGTTTATCTCCCTCCTTAGCATTGTCCAGAAAACAAAGTATATTAGGACAGGTAATGAGAGACAACCACAGTGCACCCAAGGGTAACTGGGGTACTGTAACTGTAGTTGGGATGGGATTTTCTGTCACCTCCCACCTTCCTCATGATCTACACCTGCCTAGTGAAGGGACAATACTGGCCTGTGTAAAAGGGGGATCATTGAACAATTTGGGTCTAAAAGAACCTTTAAAGGTCATCAAGTGCAATCCCCTGCAATGAGCTGAGACTCCTTCAAACAGATCAGGTAGCTCAGAGCCCTATCCAACCTGACTTTGTTTCCATGGATGGGGCATTCACCAGCTCTCTGGGCAACCTGTGCCAGTGTTTCACCACCCTCACCATTAAATTTTCTTTCTTATGTAGTGTAAATCTTCCCTCTTTTAGTTTAAAACTACTATCTCTTTACCTATTACAATGAACATGCTTAATTCCCTCTCTACCTTTGTCTCTGAGACTCTTGAGCTGCCCCTTGGTACTTGCACTATTCACCTGCCCCATTTGCCTTCTCAAACAATGTATTCCCCTCAGTCAACTGACAAACTGCTGTAAGAATGGGAAATTTTATGCTCTCCTGTTAATTTTCATAATCTTTTTATCATTATCAAGCTTAGAAAGAACATAAATGTTGGGACATTTGGGCAAAGAAGGGACTGAAAATATAAATATCACAGCCTAATGTAGATGAAGATCAAATGCTTCACTAAGATTTAATATGATTTCTAATTGTTTAAATACATTTTTTAAACAATCTTAGTTAAAAACTCATGACAGTTAATCACAAAATGTTAAAATATTTTATTTTTCCAAGATATTTTCAGCTTTATTTAATGAATAAATTAGCTCATCTGACAGAAATTCACAGGGAAAATAGATGTTGTCAAATCTACAGTTTCACCAAAGGGGTTCCAGCTGAAAAATTACATCCTTCTCTGATTAAATCCCTCATTAAGATTCAGGCCTGTTCTGTCAGTAAATCAGTAATCTGGTAAAAAAGGATAATATCATCATATTCCTTCTTGGCTTCTCCGTGTCCATCTTATCCTACCTTTTTTATACTCTAAACTCCTTGCAACAGGGATGGTGTTCATAACACAATCCACAACTTGCCCAGTTCCCAGAGCTCTGTCATTGCCTATTAACTCTTATGCTCCCTGAGCTGCAAATGCCATAATTTATACACTGGTGATAATAGAAGAAAAACATGAGATTTAATCTCTTTCCAGGCTTCAGCATTGCTCAAGCATATGCCCAGATCTAGGCTAAATTTTCGAGATTTCTCTCTGACTGCGAAAGTTTGACAGGGCTGTTGGCACTCATTTTTAAGGAAAATTTAGTTATCTCTCATAACACCTTGATTGGAGTCAGAGCTTTAGGAAAAGCAAAACAAATAGGGAAGGAATTCAGCTGAAACACGGGTTGTCTGCAGTAGGACCAGCTGTCTCAACTTTTGTTATAGTCTATAGAGATGATGTTCTCTTGAAAGTCAGCAAGACCAGCAGCAGAACCTTGTGAGGCCATAATACCTAATGATTTGTTCCGTAATTTCCACACTGCCTTTTTTTTACCTGGACAGATAGAATGCCTTATGAGGTTGCATGACATCATGTGATTAACTTGTCAGTATCTACAAGAAACATGTCCTCTTGCAAAATAGACCCTGGCATGTTATGTGGAGTGGGGCAACAAACACCCTGGATTTACCCCAACCTGAAGCCACCCATTTAAAAGCTGAGAGAATTGGGATTGTTCAGCCTGGAGTAGAAAAGGCACTGGGGCAACCTATTTGTGGCCTTTCATTTCACAAAGGAAGCCCACAAGAAAGATGGAAAAAGAGACTCTGCAAGGGTGTGTAGTGGTAGGATAAGAGTGAATGGTTTTAAAGAGGGCAGGTTTGAATCAGATATTAGGAAAAAATTCTTTACTGTGAGGGTGGTGAGGCTCTGACACAGGTTGGTCAGTGAAGCTGCAGATGCCCCATCCATGGAAGTGTCCAAGGCCAGGTTGGACAGGGCTTGGAGCAACCTGGGATAGTGGAAGGTGTCCCTCCCACGGCAGGAGGTGTAATGAAATGGTCTTTAAGGTGCCTTCCAACCCAAACCATTCTGTTGTCATTCTATGATTCAGTAATCTCTTCTAATAATGCAGACGTAAAACCCTAAAGGGTGCAAGTTATTGGAAAATTCCAGTGCTACATCTGGACAGATATTTAATGACCTAGATACTGAGGAGCAAAACAATGGCTCTCAGAAGCCAAATCATAGAAGAGTGAGCTATTCTTCTGCTGTTTTTCTCTGGGGCAATCTGGGGAATGAAGTGTGTATGTGCTCATGAAGTAAAGCAAGAACCAAGTGTCTGTTAGTGAGAGGAGAATATTTGATCTTGCAACACTCGGCATTTCAAAATCTAAAAGTGTGTCTCTTACTGTTTTTCACAAACGTTCATTCTCCTTTTTTTTTACTCTATTTCTTTCCTCTTTTTAGACCTACTCCATCACAGGGATGAGTGATCCCAGGGACTCCCTGACTTTGAATCTGGGTTCAGAAACAGATGAGCCCACACTGAATCCAGGAGTTTCCTAACTTTGAAGCTTGAAGATATCCAGATCTGATCAAGGCTTGGCTGCTCTTCATGTGGAATAATAATGCATTTTCCCATCCTTCTGACTGGATCTTTGTTCTTAGCTGGCAGACAGACAACGCAGTGATGAACAGCTGAACCACATTCCCCAAACAGAAGACTAACAAAAAACCAGGGTCTGCCTCTATGGCTGACTCACAAAGAGCAGGCACAAACAGCAACATGAAGGTTTTGAGGGGGAGCATCCTTCTTAGAACCCTATGAACTGTGCTCTCTGTTGGGTATGCTCCTGCAAAGATTGTCACTTCTAAGTAAACTCAGGCAGAAGGACAACAGTCTTTTAAACGAAACTCAGAAATTATTATTTTTAAGGCTGGTAAGTCTATGCTAACCAGTTATTGGTGCCATGTTCAGAAGCCCAGACAGAGTTAAATTATGCTTCAGATTAATGTATTGAGCAGTTCAGGGGTTAGACAAACAGCTGTTTCTCAAGCGGGCACACTACAAAGCTTAACTGTTCATTGGAAGGGCAGATACAGCCTAGCTAAAGTCCCAGTGGGCCAACTTTTATTTGTTTCTGATTGGGAGATATCCAAAGCTGACTCTATGCTGCTGATGACCTCCCTTAGCAGGGGCAGAAAGTTGAACCTCTGGAGCCAGTGTGATTTTACCAGTCTCTGGGAAAAAAAACACAACAAATCTTCAGCAACTCTGAGATGATCTGAAAAATGTTGCACTTTCACTAATGAGCTTTAAAAATTCTGGGGAAAAAAAATAAAGGATATGCAAATAGAGACAGACTACAGGGGAAATCCATACAAAATCCCTGAAACAATTACTTGTGACATTTTGCAAAGGTGTTAGTTAACCAAGTATGTTAGTTAATTAAGTATAATCTAAACACCAAATTACTCAATGGGAAAAGCCAGACACAGATTGTTTAGTTACCTGATATCACTTTAGGTATTTCAGCAAAGCACTGAGTTCTTTATTCAGAGCAGCAACTACCCAGTTTGGAGCAATGATTAAATGCTTACTCTGTGTAAAAGAACTGGCTACTAGGAAAAAAAAATCCCAACTCAGAATTGAACATTCTTTTAAAAAAAGAAAACACCACCAAAAAAAAAACCCCCAGAATTAATGGATTCAATGTCAAAAGTCCTATTAGATTCAATGGCAGAAGTCCTTTTAGTTTCAATAAGTGATTTGACCCCATTCTGACAGAGATCTGCTTGCCAAACCTCAAGACACGTAGAGGTGGCATGTGGGGACATGGTTTAGTGTTGGACCTGGCAGTGCTGGGTTAACGATTGGACTCAACAATCTTAGAGGCCTTTTCCAGCATAAATGATTCCATGAATCTGTGTTCATTCACTATTTTGTTAGGGGGAAAAAAAAAAATAGGCCAAACTGGGTAGACATAACTGTCTCAGTAAAATTATGGAGTTTTCTGGAGCTTCATGGGTGCACACTCAGAAGAGTTCAGTAATGTGTTTTCTGTGACCCGTAGTGAATTTTCTGACAGTTCCAAACTTCCTGTGGACCCCACCGGGCCTGCCTTTCAGAACCTGTTCCAGCAGGTAGAGCATTTGCAAGTCTCACTGGTGACCTGTGACAGGACCAGAGGTAATGGCCTGAAGTTGTGTCAGGGAGGTTTAGGCTGGATATTGGGAGAAGGTTCTTCACCTAGAGGGTGGTTGGGCAGTGGAACAGGCTCCCCAGGGAAATGGTCGCAGAACTGGCTCTGACAGAGGTCAAGAAGCATTTGGACAGCACTCTCAGGTGCTCCTATTCTCAGGTAGAATTCTTGGAGCTGTCCTGTGCAGGGCCAGGAGTTGGACTTCAATGTTCCTTGTCCCTTCCAACTCCAGATATTCTATGATTTTATGATAAGTTATAGTCAAATTAACTGTGCAAGCTCAAACCCACCAAAACTGACAAATCTTAAAGAATACAACGTTTTATGGACATGAGGCGTGTACAAGTTCTGAATGAAGACTGCCTTTCATCAGAGAAATGGACCATCAAGGAACACCATGGTGATGTTGGATGTGTGTCTGCAGCCTCCTTTCCATCAGGAGGTCACCAAGAGGTCTAATGGGGGGTTTGATATTACCATATGATTCTGCTGGGGTGGCTTGGAAATCTGTCTTGTAGCTTAAAAGCAAGTAACACAGAGACGATTCATACTGAGAAATCCAGGGGGAATAACTGGTTATTAGTTCACTTCTTGTGGGCAGTATGGAAGAAGTGAGTCATTACAAAGGATAAACTCAAATTGCAACCGGCTTTACTTTTATATTGATAACATCTATTGCTAAATTAGAACAATAACAGTGACGTTATCTTGAGAAAAGGGCTTCAAAGTACCACTTCCCATCTTATTTGTGCTCTCTACCTAGAGGAACACTAGTCGCCTTGCTAAAGAACAGAAGAGATGTGGGTTTGATTCCTGGTCATGCTGAGTGTTTCCTGTCTTGCCTTGGGCAAGTCCCTAAATCTGCCTTAGTCTCATTTCCACCTCTGTGAAATGGGGATCATAGCACTGTGTGCCTTTCATCCACCTCAATTTAGAAGGTAAAACCTTTGTGTTACAGACTGCTTTAACAGGTGAACTTCAGCATGGGTACATGCACAGAAGGAGAGGAGAGGGCTTAAAACAAGACTTAGATTTTTAGGGGGTCACATAAGTACTGAAAACACTGATAAATGATGATTTTATCTAGAATGTACAATACAAGCAGAGTGGGATTCTTCTAAGCAAATATTAATGTTTCCACCTGAGCTGGTAGTCCAGAATCACGGCCAATGGGGAGGACAAGACCCTTTTCCCCATAAGTATCCTGGGCGTCATAACAAGAATCCTGGCCAGTAGGTCAAGGGACGTGATTCTGTCCCTATTCTCTGCCCTTGTGAGGCACCTCCTGAAGTGCTGTGTCCAAATATGGGGTCCTCAGTGCAATAAAGATTAGGACTTGTTACAGCAAGTCCAAATGAGGGCCACAAAAATGGTCAGAGGGCTGGAACACCTATTCCAGGTGAGAGAGCTGGGGTTGTTCATCCTGGAGAAGAGAAGGCCCTGGGGAGACCTTTTTGTGTCCTTTCAATACCTAAAAACGTTTGTAAAAAGACAGACTTTTTACCAAGACAGGACAAGGAGCAGCAGTTTTAAAATGAAAGAGAGTAGGTTTAGGTTAGATATTAGAAAAAAAAATTCTTTACTGGA
Organism: Corvus brachyrhynchos; assembly: GCF_000691975.1. Lineage (NCBI taxonomy): Eukaryota > Metazoa > Chordata > Aves > Passeriformes > Corvidae > Corvus > Corvus brachyrhynchos. The sequence continues at coordinate 3,252,392 of NW_008239288.1, forward strand.
AGAGTGGTGAGGTCCTGGCACAGGTTTCCCAGAGAAGCTGTGGCTGCCCCATCCTGGAAGTGTTCAAGGCTGGGTTGGATGGGGCTTGGAGCAACCTGGTCTAGTGAAAGATGTCCCTGCTATATGGCAGGGGAGTGGATTAGATTGTATTTAAAAGTTCTTTCAAGCCCAAAACATTCTATGATTCTGATTCTGTGAATCTAAAAGTAGATACTGTGAACAGTTCAATATAAAGTAATCTATTTCCTTCCATTACTATAAAGGAAATTTTCCATCTCAGGTGAAATATCCCCCCCTGTCAGCAGTGTGGTTCTTTTTTTGCATATGGCAACATCCCTGGAGACCATTACAGACCACGTTCCAGGCCCAGGGGGTAATGGTTGTTTGGTGCAAGTCAGCAAAGAGAATTGTAACACAAGAAGGTTGAAAGCTCTGGCTAAAAACAATATTTTCATTTGGCAAAGCTTTGTTTCCTTTAGTAACATGAAATGGGCAGGGAGAACCCCTTACCTCCAGCACTGTGCCTCTGACAAAGCCATACTGCCACACTGATCAGAGGAGAGTGGGAAAACCTGGAAGCAGGTAGATTCTTGCAACATACACTCTGCTATAACCCTAAAAGCTGAAGAGGAGGCTACATCCTAAAATATGCAGGGTTTAGGTCTTTATTATGATGACACATTGTTAGTTTTACTGCAAACCAAGATATTTCCTTGAACCCTTGGATCTGATTGCTTATGAAGATCTTGGCCCAATGTTCCTTAAAAGTCAACGACTCTGTTGGAGTTGACTGTATCTGCTTATCAATATTAATTAAAATCAGAGTAAGTTCCCCAGGTGGGTGCTAAAGCTGCTCTGAATGAACCTCACTACTGCCACTTATGGCAGCTGTCCCAGGGACAGACTTCCTTCAGCTTGTGTCCTTTCTTCAGGGAGTGGATGGCTCCTCTTCCCCTTCCTGCACTGTATCAAGCCCAAAGGCTCCTCTCTCAAGGAGGTAACACTTGCCCATCCATTTGTGAGCACATTTCTGGAGCCAATGTTTCACTGTTTGGATAAAAATAAGGTTCATACACCAATGTTCCTTCCCTGGACCTAGCTGGTCTGCAGAAGTGTGAAATTCAGCACAGGGGCAGTTTCTACCCCTTTCTACATATGCCATGTCTGCTAGGGAAATGCTCCTACACCCACTAATTCACCAGCATGTTTTTTACTGACCTCAAATCTTGCACATCGAGACCAAAGTGGATTATCATCTGCCAGGAAGTGATGCTGCTTCAGCCTGGACACTTAAGCAGTTCAATTTTTTTTTTTTTTTTTTTTTTTTTTTTGCCTCCTATAATGGAACATTTATCTTAGAGCTGCATGAGCTGCTGAAAGCTGTCACCTCCTGCTGGAGTTTCTGAAGGTTAAAATGTCAGCACTCACATGAATTTGTACACTCTTGAGGGAAAAAAAAATAAAAGGGAGGAAAAAAGAGGAATTTTGTGATTTTTCTCATGTCATTGCTTCAGTTTTGTCGAATTTACTTTTTTGCAGTCTCCAGGTTCCTAACATTCACCATAGATAAACAAAAATAGAAAATAATAGAAAAATCATGGAGTACTGGCTCATCATCTGGCTAATGTAATGCAGCTTTATTGTTTTTCACTAAAATTAGATTAAGTCCTTTTGCAGTAGGAAAAAAGATTCTCTCTTGCTGATTCTTGAGTTTCCAAACAAACTACAAACTACATACACCTGAAATGACAAGAATCAGAACCCTCATATTCACTCTGAGTTATAAAATATTATTATAATTAACAGTCAGCAGGCTGATTATGAACAAAAGTGTCCCCTCAGGGCAAACCAGTGGATCAGGTAGCTGAAGAACGCTTTCCCAGTGATGTCAAGTCAGGATACACTTTAGGATGAGCACAAGATCCCAGCAGCTTTGTGCAGTTCATTATTCCAAATCACATCTTTCAAAGTGCTTGAACAGTGAATAGCCCTGTTTAAATAATTAGTCAACAACAAGCAGAGCCTCCCAAGAATATTCTCCAAGGTTAGATGCAGGTTCTGTACCAGGCAGGTACATTTTATCACATTTTCCTTCAAGCTAATATTTTATCCGAAAAGGGACTTCTTCTTCTCTTGATGTCATAATTTAATCATGTTACCAGAATTTAATCATGCTATGACCCCCTGTATTACCCGCTCACATACTTTGCCTTCAACTGCAGTGACAGCAAAGTCATGGATTTGCCTGATACTCTCTCTAGAAAGACACAACTGGGCCTGTAGTGATGGTAGAGTCTGAAATTGTCCTTCCCTAGGCCTCATTTCCTTAGATTGGCCTGTGCAATCACAATGGACACCCAGCCCTGATGACTGTGGCTTGTAGAACCCTGCAGGTCTTAGCAAGAGTCTGACCTGCCCTTTCTTGCTCTGTGACCATGAGTTCCCACCTGGATTAGAGAAGGGTGGATGGGGATGGAATCTGGCACGTCTTTTCCTCACTCTAAAAATTATGCAATGGGTGATGAAGCAATGTCTGACCCATTAAAGGTGGCACAAATTATTTTGCCATGAGACCAAATGGAGGGCCACAAAAGGAATTTTATAAAAAACATCTGTAAAATGTAATGTATTTTTATTGATGATGCTTGAGTTGCATCAGATTCCCTTCCCTTCCCTTCCCTTCCCTTCCCTTCCCTTCCCTTCCCTTCCCTTCCCTTCCCTATCTCCATCTGGTTTCTTCTGCCAAGTAGGAAAATGTAAAAATTCCTGGCTCAGGTGGCTGAGGACTCTGCAGGTCTTGCTCTGGAGTCTGTCCAGCTCTATTCTCTTCTCTTCTCTTCTCTTCTCTTCTCTTCTCTTCTCTTCTCTTCTCTTCTCTTCTCTTCTCTTCTCTTCTCTTCTCTTCTCTTCTCTTCTCTTCTCTTCTCTTCTCTTCTCTTCTCTTCTCTTCTCTTCCCTTCTCTTCTCTTCTCTTCTCTTCTCTTCTCTTCTCTTCTCTTCTCTTCTCTTCTCTTCTCTTCTCTTCTCTTCTCTTCTCTTCTCTCTTCTCTCTTCTCTTCTCTTCTTTTCTCTTCCTCTTTTTTCTTTTCTGATGTGGGAGACCCATTTGTGCTTGCAACCTGTCCAGTGTTTGGTTTGAGATTGAAAAAATCCATTTCATAACCAATACACAGCTAGTAAAAAAAATTCCTGTTTCTGCACGTTCATGGAAAACATGGAATCATTCATTCCCAACTCAATGACTTTGAAGCAAATAAACAAGCAAATAAAATGAATGCGTTTCTGGTTTGTTGTTTGGGGGGAAAAGTTCATTACTGGGATCACACTGGGGGGAAAAATATAACTTGCTTATGAAAATGATGAATTCAAGCCTGGGGCGAATGCATGACAATTCTTCATTTACCTGAGAAAGAGAAATAGATCTGAGAGATATTGCAACCAAGGAAAATCCCAGTTCCTATGTATTTCCATAACTTCTTTGCCATAAAGTAAATATATTTTAATTAAAATATTGGACTGAACTTGACTGTTTTTATAGGCAGCCTCCTGTCATTGATCAAAACCACTTTCTCTTCTTTGAATGTTTTGTCTTATAAAAAATTAACCAGTGCAGGTTTTCCCCCTCTGTCTTGCCTGAAGCAAAACAGTAAGTTTACCTGCCAAAGGCAACCATTTTTGAATTTACCTTTTTATGAAAAGGAGCCACCGGTGTTCAAAGCAATCAACACAAGTGCTTTTTTCCTTGAAATGTTTTTCTGAGCAGCACACACCCACTTGACATCTGGAAAACTCCACCTGTTCAGTTCACTAGCTCATCACTGTGAGACTTATTGAAAATAAATAAGTAGATTGAAGTAAAGATGTGAATGTGCCTGAGGTTGCATGTGTAAGCAAAAGAGAATTGAGGAAAAACACTGTAAATAACAAGGGCCAAAACCTTATCAACCCATTACAATATTTTTTTTTAATAGTATTCGTCAGCAAAACAAACGAGGAGGCCAAAAGTTTTCCCATCAATTTATTCATTGATGAAGTTAAAGAGATGCCTTACTAATTCATCAGGAAATATCTTCTTCAAGCCTGTGAACAGTTTGGGGTGTTCAGGTCCAAGTATTGCCTGGTTTCAATTTCTCTTACTTTTTCCTGTTTCTGATGTCTTAATATCTTAACTTGTGCTGAATAGTCAAA
>NW_008239288.1:3256598-3258208 GCF_000691975.1 Corvus brachyrhynchos
GGAATGCAGGGACCTGATTTTTTTCCCTGACTTTTAGTTAAAGGCGTAGTAGATCAATTCTGAACAACAAAATGGACTTTACTGAAATAATCTGGGGCTTTTTTTCTTTTCCTGCTATATGGCTAGGTTCTCTGCAATGAGATCTAGTAACTCACCTAATGCCTTTGGGGGACACAAAAGCACCTGGATCTGATGAAATGCTCAAAATTAAAAGTAGCACAGTAATTCATCTAGTCAACAGGTATAGCAGCAGCAAAATACCTTTTTAGGATTGACAGCATACCAGGATCAGGGTAAATGTAGGAAATAAGTACCATAAGAAATCTGGGAAGCAAACAGTCAGCATAGACTGTCTGATTAACTCACAACACAGCGGTGATTTGAGCTGACAAAATGTTATTGGAGGGATCACTCACTTCAACACTGTTTGCTTTGGGAAGTCAGGGAGAGATTTATTATGGCTGAAAGCCTTTACAGCTGTCAGATATAAGTGCTAGTTAAAAGGAGAGAATATAGAGGCTTGAATTAACAGTGGGAGCTTGGGTCTGAATACATGTGAGAGCATGAGGTTTTAACTGAGTGAGGGTATCATCAAAATCTTGCTTGAAAATGCATTACTTTTAGATCACCTTACATGCTGGCAAGGTGTGTTTACTTTTCATGTATTGTGTCTTTATTGGAATACGTATTAGTGATAAAGAAGTAATGTTACCATCAGACTAAAAGCTCCTAATGAGATCCCCAAGCTCTGTCTTTTTTACAGCATAGCTCCACCACTGACTTTAAAGAAACTGAAGGATGTGGATAAACACACGCCACTAAAACACTGTTCCTGAATGTTACCTGAAGGATCATTAAAATGTAGCTACTTCTGCTTAAGACTGATTAATTTTTTGGGCCAGGCCAGAGGAGCAAATATTTTTGGGTAAATGAAGCATATTCAAGGTCTTGCCTTCATATAAATTCAGCTGCAAAATGTATAGTTTTGTATTTGTTTTGGAAAAAGCGTAAGTCCACACATAAGCAAACACTGAAACTTGAAGCTGTATTTTAAAGGGAAGTGGATGAAGGAAAGGGGTGAGTCTCAGTTCATATTTTAATAGTCCTTAGACTCTAAATATATCTAAAGACCTGGTCATCAATCCTTCTCAGAATATATTAAAGCTTCTCATGAATTTGATCTCTTTCTTTAGTCATTCTCCCTTACTCAGGTGATTTAATCCAGACTACCTGAATGTAACGACTAGCTCTCTCTTCAGACAAAAATGTTTCATTAGAATGAGAGGGTGGGGTACAAAAGTACTCCAGAAGATGACCCAGAGAGTCTAACTTAGGGTTATTTAGGAATTATTTAGGTTGAAAAGAGCTGCTGGAGGTTTGAAGTGATTCCTCTCCCAAAGGGTCAAAGTAGATGACATTAGTTTACTGCATCCCAAAATAATCTCAATATCTTAACAACTTAAATAAGTGAGTGTCTGGCCATTGGCTTGACTTGTTTCAACTGCTGTGTGTGCTGCAGAACCAAGTGAGAACTGTCCTTTGTCTCACAGAAACACAGTTTGACTAAGGTCGGCATGGGCCCCTGGAGATCATCTTGTCCAACACTCCTG
>NW_008239288.1:3258263-3274959 GCF_000691975.1 Corvus brachyrhynchos
GCCCAGAACCACATCCAGACAGCCTTTAAATAAATCAGTCAAAAAGCAGGAGAGAGGAAGAGCAAAAAGTGATAAGCCCTATAGTCACCATGTCACATGATAGTCATATGATTAGAAAGCAGTCCAAGGCCTATCAAAAATCAAGGTATTTGTAAGCAAACTGCATTAGAATCCTCTTTTTAATAAAACAACATTCATCATGCCAGATTATCCAGCATTAGAAGTTCCCTTTTATAAAGCCTATTTCTTTTCCATCATACTTATTAACACTTCCAAGAAATAAGAGGGCCCTGAAGTCTGCAGCAAAGCGATGCTTTAGAGCTCATGAAACGTCTGTACGTTCTTTATTATTAGAAGTGACACCATTGTGCCGTCCAAATGGAGGACTGCCAGAACATGCTGCCAGTCACATTCAGAGCAGCATTGAAAACTCTAACAAAATGCTCTCCTCTCGCAAGTGCTCTCCCGGTTCAGCTCACAAAAATAATTTAGCGAGAACAAGGGTTGTCTGAATTATTAGTGAGCTGTTGAGCAGAAAAAGATAGCTTATAGTTGCAGCTGGCATCGCAAGCTTTTGAGGTCATGCAGCAAGCTGCTCTCCTCACACAAGCTTGCTTAATGTGCTGGGTTTGTTTTATGGCAAAAGTCCATTTTTAATAATATAGACATTATTACAGATTTTATATGAGAGAAAGTGTGTGGTCTAACGAGTTGAAAGCTTTGGCACAGATTTCCTGTGTGACCAGGCAATGTGTCTATGTCCAAAGATTGCCAGCTCTTGGGTGAGGAGGGAATAGCATCTCATTTTGCATTTATATAGTGCCTATCACAATGGGAGCTCTGTCCCCTGACAGCTAGTAGTAAAAAACCCAGTCTGCTTCTCACTCTGGGAGTCTAATCAAAGGATGTGCCAGCCAGTCATATATATGTTTTCTGTTTACATGTGATGTATATGATTGTCATATTTGCTTGCATAATGACTGCTTATGTTTCCCCAGATTTCTCCCTAAAAAACCAATACTGTGACCATTATTTGAAGTGTTGCTCATGACCAGTTGAAAGGTGAGGTTATACAGCAAGACCATTGCATGTGTGAGGCTGTGTTATTTTGACTTGCAGCTTGGCTCAAAACACTTTGGCTAGAATTAATTTGAGTTGTGGTAGATGGCAGTAGATTCAGTCTAGCTGGTGGCCTGTAGTTGCAAAAGTACTAGAAACAATAATAAAGCCAGGTTGTGAAGGGTTGGGTGTTTCTCCCACCTACTGAGGACTGAGAGGATAATAGTGTAAAATCTTGATGTGCTTTGTTATTTCTCATTTTAATAGAGAGGAGGCTGGGAAATCCAGTGGAGAATCAGAGCCCCACTAGACAGGGGATGCCATAAAAAAGTGAGAGAAGACAGTCCCCGAGTTGGCAGCTTTACCATCTCTATGCCAGACAGGATGCAACAGTGGATATTAAATGGGCAAGTGGGGGCTGGCCTGGGAGTGTGGGGAATGAGGCAACAATAAACCCAAGTTAATTTAGTGGGATAGAAGAGGTCTGGACTTGTTGCTTGTCTCACCTGAGTACTCCTTATGTGCCTGGGAACAACTCGTGAGCTCTATCGCAGAGTAAGAGTTTGCAGGCTCAGGGTGGGTAGAGCTGTAGGTTCTCCAGTCCAATGCACAGACACAGGCAGAGATTTTCCAAGTACACTCAAGATTCACAGGGCACAGAATAAGGCATTGTGCTGAAGTATCTGCTGTCCAGAAGTGTTGAGCAACTCTCAAATAATCCTAATGCATGACTAGTTTATAGCTGGGCATGACCCAATTTACATTATTTTAGCCCTAGATTTAACCAAGGAGTGAGGCTAATTCTCTTACCCTGTGAAATGGATATTTAAGTTGTTCAGTACTTAAGACCTTACAGCAGTGATGAAAACATTGGTCCTCTGGAGGCAGGTAGCTGCATTTGCATGGTAAATTTGCTCCACTTTATTACATATGTAAATATTTGTTATTTGTGTCCAGTGCACACTCATAAAGTCCTTTGAAAAAGATTTATTTAAACTCAGGAAAGCAAACAGCTCCTTTGGATTGATAAGATGCTTGGCAGGGTAAGGACTAGGACAATATTGGCCTTATTTGTGAGTAAAGATGGGAAATAGCAGAATGAAGGGTTTCAGAGCAATGTACCCAGGGCACCAGTTGGCACCAATATTTATTTTGCTGTGGTGACAAGAGCTGTTGGTTTCTATTTCAACCAAAACTTAGGGCAATGGTTTGGGTGCTGTGGTAGAAGTCAGTAACAAGCACTTCCTAGAAGGTTTCAGTCCAAATTACCTGTTTTTCTTCACAGAGGGGAGTTTCCTCCATTTAGAAATGTCTACCCTAGAGGGGTTGACACTGGTGATTTTTTAATCTACTATGCCCCTGAAAAAAGAGGGGTCTGAGCCCAAATGTGTTCCAAAAAAAAAGTGGTTTTGAGAAACATTCCAGTTCAAGTTCATCTCACCTTTAGCAGCAATCCCAGTGTTGCATAATCTTCCTTCAATTTGTTATTAATTCAGTTCATTTTCATTCAGTTCTTTCTGCAATTTCTGATAAGATGGCAAAAGAACTATTTTGTTTAATGAAAATAATCACATAGATGCCCACGCACACACATACAATCAATCACATTTTAAGTATATTAAATAGTGGTGCTGTAAATACTGTGGGAAGTAAGTGGGTTTAGAAAGCATGACCTTAGAACAACTGTGAAACAATTTGCTGCTGACAATGTTTCTTTAAAAGGAACAAGCCTGGATTTATTGTAGTTAAATGGTCCATTGGGAAACATTCACTATTTTCAATGTCACATACAGGAAACCCACCACATTTCTTATTAATAGAAAATGTGTCCTTTCAGATTGTAGATTTTGAGTGAAACATTGCTCGTGTCTTGTGAAAATAACTCTTTATTTATAGCAATGCAGATTTATTTTAACATTTATATATTAATACATAGATGCAAGAGCTTGGTGACTGAGGACCGAAATTTCTAAAACTCTGTTTTGTACCATAACTCCAAAGTAGGGAGCAACAGAAAGCTGAGCTATGCTAGAAACAGACCTCAAATCGTAGCAGTGTCTCCAAAGATGAGTATGGACAGATGGGATCTTTTCAGCTCCTGTTGAGAGCTGGCCAGGTGGACACCAGCTGTGGTCTGGGAAAAACTGTAGAGCTGTGTGAGCTGGAGAAATTGCACAGCTGCTTGAGCCCACATCACTTCTGAACTGAAGTGGGCTCACGCTCAGCCAGGTGGGGCTTTGCTTTTACAAACACTTGGCACAGGACTGGAGAGGCTGGATCCTGTTTGCATGAAAACTAGAATTCTTGAACCATAGAGGTTGGAAGAGACCTCCAAGATCATCAAGTCCAGCCTTTGACTGAGCTCCACCATATCAACTAAACTATACACCAAGTGCCACGTCCAGTCATTTCCTGAACACTTCCAGAATTGGTGACTCCACCCCTTCCCTTGTCAGCCTGTTCCAATGCTTGACCACCCTTTTAGTGAAGAAAGGGTGACAATATTTTTCCAAATATCCAACCTGAAAGTCCCCAGCACAACTTCAGGCCTTTGTCCTGTTTCTATTTCTTTGTCCTGCCCCATTTCCCCTTGTCCTGTTGCTGGTTGTCTGTGACAAAAGACCAACCCTCACCTGGCTACAACCTCCTTTCAGGTAGTTGAAGAGAGCAATAAGATCTTCCAGAGCCTCCTTTTCTGCAGGCTAAACAAATATGTAGGAAAAAAGTCTGATGGTTTACTCAGAATTTGGAATAAGAGTTTTGGGTGTTAAACCACCAAATTCTGCTCTCTCTGGGAGTCCTCATGGCTGTGCCTGTGCCATGGAACCACAGATGCCAGGATGGAGAGAAGGGCTGTGGTCTGGTTGGTCCAGCCCTCGCCCTGCTCCATGGCAGAGCTCTGGGCTGGGACAGCTAAAACCCTCCCAGGGAAGGTTCAGGCGCAATTTGGGTGATAGCACAAGCCAAGCATTGTTCAGGGTGTTTGGATGCAGCCACCCTGTTGGGGTTTTTTGGGAGGGAGAGTTAGGCATGTGGACATGAGTCAGGCTGCACCACTCAGCCTCAGGGCCAAGGCACAAGGCTCACCTGTGTGGTTCTGCACTAGTGAGGTGCTGCAGGAGCACTTCCATCTCTCAGGTCCCCAGATGTAAAATGGGGATCACAGTTTCTTGTTAAGAATGAGAGCTCTGAAAATAAGTGTATTGAAAAAATAAGGGACACAGCTTTTGTGGGAAAAGTGTATTTTATTTGTGATTTAAAAGCAAAAGATTCTGCACTTTCCAAATGCAGATAAACAATTTTATTCTCTTTATCTTGTACTGTTTTGCAAAAATGCTTGTCCGTAACCAGAACTGAAAACAATACAATTACCATATTTGGGAATTAGTGTATTTTCATTTCTTAATTATACTCTTATAACAGCAAACTCACGAAATTGATGTTGAAATTCCTATATTTCTAATCCTCTGACATACATGAGAAATCTATTCTTCTACAATTATTCTGAATTCAAGGGAACTGTCTTCTTTACATTAAAAAATTATTTCACAATCAATTTTGCAGTCAAAAATTTTACACATTTTCAAGTTGAAAACAAATTGGTGATAAATACATGAGAATTATTGATTTATTTTTCCATTCTTATTTTCAAAGTTCACACTGAAAAAAGTGAGCAGGAGAGGGTGAAAGAAAGAAAGGGAAAAGAGAATGCAAGGAAGGAAGAGAAAAAGAAAGAGAGGGAGAAATGTAAAGTAAAAGAAAGATCTATCTGTCACAGAAATAGGGAGAGAAAATAAATGTTTAATGAGACATTCTTGGAGTATCTTATGCCAAGTCTTCAAATGCTGGAGGACACTAGGTCTCCCAGCCTCAAGTAGGATAGTTTGTGTTTGGTTGTATGTGAAAATTGGAGGGAATTAGTAACTTTGTTTATGTGTATTTGCTCCATGTTACAAAACAAATCTTTTTATTGGGTATAAAAGGTGGAAAAGCAGAGAAGGAGAACAGAAAGCCAAACCTGCATGGTAATGAGCAGTGGAACTGGCAGGAGTGATTACTTTACATTCTCCTTGCCTGAAATTATCTATTTCCATTCTATAGCATCTTTGTTTGTCATTCCCCTGCCTATGTGGTTGCACATAGACTTCCTTTGTTTCTAAATCCAAAACCATTATCATGTTACCTTTAAAGTTTGGCATCCAGCGACACAGGGGTCACCAGTGCCACTTTGTACAGGGCTTGTATGACTTCATTAGCTAAATAGAACTGTGGGAACAGATTCTGGGTGACCCTCAAGCCATGGAGAACTGTGGTTTGCTTTTTTTTTTTTTTTTTAATGTTGTTCCAAAGACACCCAAAATGTTCTTTCAGTGGTGTTTTCAGTGACAGTCTTATAGAGACCCATATTTGCTGCGAATATAGGATATATCTGCTTTATACAGAAGGCCAAATTCTGCCCCACTGTGGGTATCTCTGAGGATGTTGTTGAGTGACAAGTTCCCTCAAATGCACCGATTTCATTTTGTCTCGATCACTGTCACCAGAAAGACTGTTTTCTATTAAAAGTTTTAACAGATGGAACCAAACCACTTTTCCTCACCCATCTTGGAATTAGATTTTGTACCTGGTACTTCCTTCCCATGGAGCTCTGCATGAGTCTCACACATAATCACAGGTTTTTTTGAAATCAAATCTCCTTTAATGAAGGGAGGCTTGGAAGCACGAGGAAAAGATGGGAGGACCTGATATTTTTTCTAACCATGGGAACTCATGAAATTTGTTCTGAGACAGAGGCCAGGATGCACCATCACTAGGACTTCAGGACTTTCACATGGCTTTTTAGATACTTGGTGTTTTTTGTGCCAAATCATTATTCTTGTTACAGTTCAGTTTCTATTACACAGAAGATTGTGCACAGAAGAGAAGGAATTTCAATTTGTTGATTACTGATATGCTGAACTGTCAGCATTTATTTCATGGGTGCCTTTATTTGGGGAATATCACAGACTCATAGGATGGTTTGAGATGGACAGGACCATACAGAGATCACCAAGTTCCAAGTCCCCTGCCACATGCAGGGACACCTTCCACATGCAGGAACACCTTCCACTAGAACAGAATATATTGGAATTTTACCAGAAACTGCAACATGGCCAGGATTCAATCTGTTGGACTCATCACAAGGAAAAAGAGAACCATTTTGAACTTTATTTCACATCCTTTCTCTACACCTGTTCATAAAATGTTTTTCTGTAACTACTTCCTTCAGTGAGTGAACCTATCCACAGTATTAGGAATGGCCATCTGGGTCCTGATGCATTTTCTGCCCTGTAGATTTCATCCCAAGCCATTGGCACATGCTGGAAGTGGCTCTATCCCAATAGGACACTTGCCCCATGGACAGGCAGAAATGACACATTGCTATACCTGAGGTTATTACCCAACATGCTTCAACCTCTGGGCAAAATTCTTACTCTCCCACATGTTTCTCCAACTTTGTTTTATTTTAATATATTAAAGCCCATCCTTACTGACATCATCAATGCCCTACATAAAATCAAGAGTGTAGGAGATCAAGTGGAAAAATCAGTGTTTATATTTGGATGTTATTGTTAAAAGCAAAGTCAGATCATTAGATCAGTAAACAGTACTTTAGCTAGAAACTTGGTCAGGTGATAAGCACATAGCTTATTATTAGATAGTACTTTATTATACTTTCAAAGACAAACTAGATTAACAGGGTGAAATGATCATTTTCCACTAATAATTAAAGTGATGCAATATCTTTGGAGCTAAACCATGATGAATTTTTGAGGGGAACTAGATTAGAATTTCAACATAGGGCTGGATCCAGACTTTTATGGGAAGACTCATTTTTGTACTGTTCACATGGAGCTTCACAGCCTACTTCAAAAGGTTAATCCCAAACCAATGTCCGTTTAAATGGTCTTTATTTGAAAACAATACTTGGCTTGGGTTAAATAAAAGTCCATCTCTTTTAACCTAGCACAAATAATGATAAATCCACTCAAGTCAATAGTCAGATTAGAGTGTTAAGGTCCAGGTCTTTCAGAGGGTTAAAAAAGGCAGAAATAAGAAAGGAAAGTAAACAAGATTTCCAAAGATTCTCGATTAGATGTTCAGTAGGTTCATATCTCTCCCTGGTGCCTACACATGAGTAAGGGCCCAGAGGAGGATCTCAGGCTCCCACTCTGACTTTCTGATGCAAGTAGATACTGATGTGAATGTTTGGGGCTGAGCCAACTTATGAGATCTGGATTTTGGTTCAGATCCAAAACTGATAGAATTTTCTCTTCTGGATTTATGTTATACAGTTTTACCTCAACAAAGCAAATGAAGAGTTTTCCAGGTTGTCTCTGGAATGAACCTAAACCCAAAACAAAAGCTGTATTTTGTCTTCATGCATTTCTGTTTGTTACCTCCTGGCCTATCTCTGTTCAGTAGGAAAATCCAGAGTATCAGAGGATTTGGGATATCCTACCACTGCAAACACATCTGCTGCATCACTTGGGCTATTCACTGACTCCATCTGCCTTTGAAGCATTTGTTGATAAAAGTGTGAAATCCGTACCTTGGTTTCTTGTATGTGGTATGTCAAGCTATGAATTAAAGTCCCAAAGTTATGCATAAGTCACTGATGTGTTAATTTGGTTAAAGCTAGAGGTGAGCAGCTCATCTTTGTGACTGACAGATACAGTATTAGCACCTGTGTCTGCCTTGCTTGGCTTCTCTCTCTTTCCATTGTAAATTGCATCTAAAATCCATACATGGAAAGAGTTAGAGTTACTCGTCAGAGTTCATCTGTCCTGGAAAAATGGTGGCAACAGGTTTTGCTTTCAATTTTTACTGAAAAAAACCCAGTTTTATTCTTGTGCTGATCTGTTTCTGGTGGCAGGCAGGAAGTAAGTTTAGAAATATTTACTATTTCTCAGGTGTCAGCTATTTCTTATTTAGTTTGATATGTTGAGATTCACTATTGCAGGAGTTGGGACAATTTCCCACTCTCTCTTTGCTCATCTTTTAAAGGATTCCATTCTGAGCCCAGATTTTGCAGCCATGCCCTCTCAGGTGGCTGTCAGTTTAATACACAGTCCTGCACATTTCATCCATCTTTTATCCATGCATGCTGGCATCTCTTCCAGTTCAAGTCAACTACTCAATCTCACATCATCTCCATCAAACTTCCTGTAGAGGGTGGGCTGATTGCAGCAGGACTGGGAGCCCCACCCAGAGCCCACCATGGGGTTCATGCTGGTTTTTTGCTATTGATGAGAATTCATCTATCTTCAGTACCTGAGATAATCCTGAATGCATTTCAGATTACTTCATAGTGTTTAATCTTCACATAATGCTCACTGAAAGTACACTGGAGGTACAGGAAGGTGTACATAATGGAGAATAAGAGCACTGATTTTTAGGATGAAGAGAAGAATATTTTTTGGTTGTTGTTTTATTAATCAAGAGAGTTGTTGTTTTTTAATCAAGAGAGTTGTACATGTACATTTTACTCCATATTATTTTTAGTTGTGTCTGTACAGCAACTCAGACTTATCTGTGTATAACCAAGGAGACTGGTCATATATGTACATATATTTGTATGTATATATGGATATATTTGTCTGAATTTTACTACTCTAAATAGAAAAATGCAACTTTTCCTCATTTCCTCTTAAAAGTACTCATGAAAACATTAGATAGCTATCAGCAGCTTTCTTAAGCACAGAAATGTCATCCTCTTCCATTTGACCTGCTAAGAAATTAATCTCACATCATTGTAAGTTTGAGAGAGTTTTTAAGAAGGTAAATGCTTTTTTTTTTTCCATTTTCCCCCCTTTTAATAGCAAATACTATCAAGAATGTTTGAAAACTTTTAGAATTCCCATCCAAGTTAATCCTTTTAAACCTAGCTATGCTTATTAGCTTTCTTTGAACAGATAAGGCTTAAACAGATGTGTCATTTGAAAAACTGAAGTCAATTTAATAGCAAAGAAGGATACAAAATAGTGGCTACAGAAGGTGAAATGTGGCATTTGATGAAATAGTGGTGATACATTTTTAAATCTCTTCTAAAACTATATTGTTGAAATGACAGAAATTACTAGTGAGCTGTTATGGTTTTAGGAATTATAGGCATCAACCTATTTAGTGGTGCTAAGAAGCAGCTTGAATCCCTGGCTGTCTCTCTCAAGTCATTTCTGATGGCATGGCAGCTTCTGCAGTTCGCTCTATCTGCCAACAAGAAGTGCCTTGAATTTATCAGCCAGTGGGTTGAAATGTGAAGATAGGAAACCTCTTTATCCATCTTTAGGAGTAGAAGGAAATTCTTAAGTCTTCTGAATTAAAATGGCAATTTTAATTGAGTCCTTGCCTGTATCTCATTGTGCATCCCCTCCGGATGGTGGCATCTGAGACACACCACATCACCTCATTTGGATTGTCCTATTGTGCCAGGGGATGTGTCTGCTGGGGCTGGGCAGGGTGTTTTAACAGGGATGTGTATAACAAGTGTCTACAGAGTTGAAAGACATTTCATTAGACATATCTGCAGCCTACACGGATGGGAGAACTTTACAGTGAGGGCATATTGTGCTGCACCGTCAAGGAAGAGTCAAAGGAAATTTTTCCACTTTGCCATACAAAGCTTATCTTGGAAGGTTATTTACAGTTAATATTCCAAACAGGAGCTTCTGAGTTTCAGAGCCATCTCTAAAGCATGCTCTGGGAAATTAAAGCAGAAGCAGTTTTGGAAACAGGAGGTAAAGAAAGATCTGGAGGGGGGAGATACTGGCCAAACAGCTTTTAATTTCTGCCTCCATTTTAGCAGATATTTGGGGCCTGACTCCTTAAGACAGCAGTCCACTCACCCTGGAAGGGACCTCAGTGGGTGCAAGGATGTGTCTCCATTTTGGAGTCCCTCAGCAGTGCTCCAGTAGGATACAGAAGCCTTACTCTAAACATGAATTAAGCCTTACTCTAAACATGTTCTTTGGTAGAAATCCCTGCAATTATAACCACCATGAATTGCCTTAACTTTCCCTCCTGCAGTTGCTGTAATCAAAAAAACAAGCTCTGTGTGTATTTTCCCAGTATTGCTATATCTGAGGAAAAATAATTCAAACTTAAATTTCAAGGAGTCCCTCTTTGCAAATCATCCCAGAGGTAACCAGGGGGTTGGGGAAGGGTTAACACCTGTGTCCAGGCTGGACACTGTCCTGTGAGGATCAGTACAACAGATGAGGTAATAGGGTTTTGCTGAGGCAGAGGAAAGGGATGGCTTAATGAGAGATGAACCAGAGCAGGAGCCAAATATAAATTAATTAACTTCAGCTAGACTGAAATTCTATTGTGAAAAGTCAATGACTGGGGCTAGTGAGCAAACTTGGAAACACCAGGCTGGGAAGGGAGTAAAATAATGAGCGTTGATCTCACAGAGACACTGATAACAAAGCTTTCAATGGTTTGCAGCCACTGGTGCACTGTGACTTGCCAGAGCTGTCTCTGTGCCTATCTCTGAGTGACCAGTGTTACTAAGCCCTGAGTGGTAACTACACACTTGCCTTTGCAAATTCAGCTTCAGAACTGGACAGATCAGAAGACTCAGATCCTTGTTTTATAGAAATCCTCACCTCTTGGAATAAATTTATTATAAGGCCACTGCAGCTGCTTTACAGCATTTTTATTCTTTCTTTTTTCTGTATTTCAGGGAAGAGGGGGTAGGGGAGTAAAACCTAAATATATACAAAATGCTTCAGACATAAGCATGATCCATTTATTTTGCAATTTATTTTTTTTTTAAGCCAACCTCCTGATTTTGAGTGTATGAAATTCACAACACTGTAATGTGACAAAAGCTAACTTGAATAAGCAAGCTCTCCATGACTGAATCTTTTAATATTAATGCTTTTGTTCATTTTTAGTAAAGAAAATCCCTGGCCAGATCCTCAGCTATTGCCAGTGGGGGAGGCACCACCAAAAAGAATCTTCATAGAAGCCAGTCATACTATTCCACAGCCTTGCTCTGTAACACAGGTTTTTAAATTTTACTTCTTTTAAAACAATTGAATGTGCAGGTAAAATTCCTGTCTCAAATTTAGTTCATCAAAAAGTCACATCTTGTTGCATGTTTTGGGTCTCATGGGTAACCAATAGAGAGATCACCATTCCTTCAAAGACCTTTGTGGCCCTTGGAGATGTCACCTTCTCAGGAATTTTTGCAGAGGCAGCCTGAAGGACAGACTTTGAAAGATTTGGACTGAACAGAAAAAGTGGAAAAATTCCTAAGAGAAGTGTAGACAAGAAAGAAAACTATAAATTTGGGAGGGTCTACGGTCTTTGATTCTGATTCAACAAAATAATCTAAATTCCATACTTGAGATAAAGTGTTTAGTATGTGCATTCGTGCTTTGCTGATCAGTACTGAGACAAAGGTATGGATGCCCACTGTTTAGCTGAGCCAGGCTTCATCATTTTCGTTGCTATTTTACCATGAACATCAGTTTTGAGGTCTGTTAATTGTACAAGCAGAAGAAGTCACTTGGGCAGCAAGGACTGACAGCAGCAGCTCAAAGGTGCTGTGCCACAGACTCAGTGATGTAGAATAGAACTCCCCCTATTGTGCTCCTGCTCTCTCCTTTAACAGACTAAACACACCACATGTGTCTCTTTAGCCACTTAGAAAAAGATGTTAGGAAACAGCTGTAGTCACAAATGGAGTTTTAAACGGTTTTAACGTAATATGGCAATCTGTTCACAAATCCTGATGTGTTTACAAAACATATCCTTGCTGCCTAATACGTTTATTTTAACACTTTATTCAGGCTTAAATGCCATTTTCACATGCTGGGTTTGTTTGGATTTTGTATAAGGTTGTACCACTTATTCAGGAATGTTGGACAATAATGCAGCATTGGGAAAGAGTTCAACTTTTGTTTGGGTTGAATCACATTCAACTTCTGTTATTCACCATTTAGAGCCTGAGTCATCAAATAACAGTTAGAACTGTTTAGTTTCTGTTCTCAGCCAGAACAGGTGACCTTCTCATTGGCATGACCACAGGCAACAGAAGGTGTCTCACCTGGGCAGAGCAGGACAGAGGTTAAGTGATTTCCAACATAATCAAGTATTTTTCCACAGTGGAGTTTCACTCAGTTAGGACCAAATATCCACGACTTTCCAGATCAACATGCAGGTTTAAAACACAGCTGGATTCCCCCCATTTCTGTACCTCTTGTTGGAAGGTACACAGTTCCATTTTTATCCCTGTTTTCAGTAGGTGGGGGAATTCTGCTCCACCTAGGTGAACAGTTACTTGGCATTGGTTGTGCTCATCCTTTCCCAGGATGTTTTCAGCATGTCTCATACCTGTGTTTCACACTGTGTACCTTGCAAATTCACACTGTGAATGTCCAGTTCTGGGCCCCTCACTTCAAGACAGACATTGAGGTGCTGGAGCATGTCCAGAGAAGGGCAGCAAAGCTGGGGAAGGGTCTGGAGAGTGAGTCCTGTGAGGAGAGGCTGAGGGAGCTGGGGTTGTTCATGCTGGAGAAAAGGCGACTTAGAGAAGACCTTATTGCTCTCTAAAATTCCCTGAAAGAAGATTGCAGCAGGGTGGGGGTCAGTCTACTTTTCCAAGGAACAAGTTACATGATGAGAGGAAATGTGCTGAAGCTGCACCAGGACAGGTTCAGGCTGGACATCAGCAAGAATTTCTTCACTGAAAGGGTGGTGAAATATTGGAGCAGGCTGCCCAGGGAGGTGATGGAGTCACCATCCCTGGAAGTGTTTGAGAAACAACTGGACGTGGCACTTGGTGTTATGGTTTAGCTGACAAGGTGGTGTTCAAAGATTGAACTCGAAGATCTTGGTGGTCTTTTCCAACCTCCTTTATTCTATGATTGTCTACCATAAGGTGCCAGATGACATCTCTTCAGCCACAAACATGGTCATTCTTTCATGATGTACAAGATATAGTAACAAATCAGTACCAGAATTTCTTCCTTCTCAGGGTGTTCAAGGGCCAGCATATCAAGAGGATACCAGAACTGTGGAATGAAGATCACGTGAACATTTTATTTCTTTGATATAATTAACTTCTAGTGAAAGGTTAAGCTACCTCGTGCTGGAGAATGACCACCAATCACGTCTGGCTCTCATGGGTTTTTTGAAAGATATTTTTACTATCCTTTCCTCATATAATGAATTTCTCATCTGTCCACTCTACTAAGCAGAATGGACATGTAATAATTTATTTATTTACTTGCACAAGAAAGTCTGCCAATAGGTCAGCTTTTCAAAGGAGAAATTGTAAGTGTCATTAGTTAGAAGAAAAGGCTTTCCAGGCCATACCACTGTCTAAGTCATGAGTAATTTGTATTACAGTTGATACGGTTTATATCAAATAAAAAGATTATATATCTGTTGTTGTGGATCATTTAAATAATGTATTTTTACTGCTGGTGAGGAGTTTGCTCTGATGCTAACTGGTGGGGATTTAACCTTCCTTTTTTCATGTTTTCCTACCAGCTATTATCATAAACTCCAAACTTACAGCCCATATAAAGAACTCAATAATTATAGGACATGACTTTTGGTTTGGTTTGGGGAGTTTTTGGCATTTAAGCTAAGGGAGTTTCAAATGAATTTCATGGCAGTTTTAGTTTTCTCCAAATTTCACCCAACCCGAGTCAGCCTGCCCATCATTGATGTTAACATGGATTCAGTCAAACAAGGCAGCAGCAGACCACACCACATACGCCACAGTGTATTATTCTTTCTAATCAAAAGGTTTGCTTTGGTTTTCAAAGTGTGGGAAACCTGACACAAGATGCCTGTCGCAGATAGGGAAGGATCCTCCGCTCTTCAGCACAGGGTAATAATAACAACAACAATAACTTTGATTTTGTTTCAAGACTTCTCACTTGGGATCCTGCAGAGGTTCTAATATCCCGCCATGCCAGCATATTATTTTTGGATTGAATGACTGGATGAGCTTGATTTACATCTTATCTCACTCCATAGCCCATAATGTGTTTTTAAATCATGTCTAAACAATTTACCACAGAAGCAAAATTGGAGGCAGGCGGTGGGAAGTATCTTGGATAAGTCAAGCATCAAAGAGAGAAACCTCAGAGGACGAAGAGAGGTTTATTTGCAGCTGGCTGAGTCATGTTTCATGTGGGGTATGGTCCCTTGCTAATAAGAAGTAAACTGCTAAAATACTATTCTACACTTTATTAACTTGTTCGGTGAGTTAGGATGTCCTGTGCAGACATGTTTGCTGGTAACTTCTTTTCCCTAAGAACTTTTCCCCTGATAGCCTTTCAGATAGCATTAGAAAATAGCTTTTTTCCTACGTTTTCCCTATCTTATGTCACACTGCCAAGCCTCTGAAGAGGCTTCAGTTGTGCTGTGCTGCAGCCTGCAAGGCCTGTACACTGGACCTACAACAAAGAATCCTCAAAGGAAAGTGACAGTCACATCAAGTGAATGGCTGCCATTTAAAAAAAATAACATTGATGGGGTTTTAAAAGATTGTTGGTTACTACTGTTTCTGTATCAAAAGTGGGCATTTGGGGAGGAAAAAGTTTTTTGGCAAAGATTTTGTTTTCTTTGGAAAGTTTAGCTTTTCTTTGTTTTTCTTACAGGATGATTTTTTAAAAAATGATGATATTATTATCATTATTATTTAATTTTTAATATGTTATTTTCCCTCTTTTTTCTTTTTTTTTTTTGGTCAAAGAGGACAGAAAAGGAGAACAATGTTAGAGAATATTGACATATCCTAAATCAGTTTTGAGACCTAGCTTTCAGGAACAATAATTCAATTTTTGAGATAGCTCTCACTAAACTCTCAAATATGTGGGCACGTGGAATTATTAGTTACATTTGGGAAAAAGTGATCAATCCTTTAGCTGGTCAGGCAAACACCAGGATGGGGGACAATGGCTGACTAGAGCTGTATGTGGCATCTCTTGCCACAGCCGAGTCCCACAACACGTCTTGTGTAGCATTCTAGAAATAACTCTCTTTGTTATGTAGTGCTTTTGTTGAACAATTGCAGTTTTCAAACAATAATATTATGACTCTTCAGAGATCACAATCAGTGTTTTAAACACACTGACTCGGAGACTGTGCTTTATCTTAACATTGGTCATGGTCATCCTGAATATAATTTAAAATTTCAGGGTATAAAAATGCAAGACCTGTAGAAGGACAGAAGAAAAACAGAATGAGAAAGAAAATAAAAATTTAATTTGTGTTAAAATTGAGAGATACTCCTGATGTTGTCAGCTTTACTCTTAATATAACCAGGAGTCTGGCATTGTGGTTGGGATGGAGGAGGTGAAAGCTCCTGTACTGAATCAGGCAGAAAAATGATTTGTCCCTTGGTCTTCCCCATCAAATGAAGTTTTCTTACCCTGTGGATCCTGGTGAGTGATCCTAGAAGGATGATCCCCACTTTGATGAACAATCCCATCCTTGTTGAAGAAAACACTTCCTCTGTGATCCATGTTTGTAGGCTGTGGTGTTTTCAGATACCAAATACACAATGTTTTCTGTTAAAAAAACCCCAAAACAACAGAAACATTTGAAAGCTTTTTTCTGTCTTATTATATTTCCCCAAAAGGGGAAAAAAAGAAAAATCAACACCAACCAACCGAAACAACCTGCCCCCTTGAGCAGTAAGACACTCAAGTTCTTTTAAGCAAATCTCAGGTGTTCTTCACTGGTTTATGGAGTTTCTCCCACAAGAGCTTCTCAGTCCCAGAACATATGGGGTCTCCTGAGCCAAAATCATGCTGCCTCTTAGGAGGGGACCTGAGGACCCATATCTGCAGTCCTCAGCTGTAGAAATGTTATCCTTCTCCTCAGAGGGTCAGCACTAGAGGGCAATACAGCCACACACTTAGACACACACCAGTGATTTTTAGTGGACAGTGTTTGCTTCACTGACATGAAAAAAGGGAGGGTGGAGATGAGTTGTCAAAACCGTGAGTCAGAGAGTAAATTGGTCCCACCTTAACCACAGTCCTCCGCCATGCAGCAATTCCCCTTATCAGATTGCTATCAGAAATTAACACTGGGCAAATCTGCAAGATAAACATCATTAGTTCCATTATTAGAGATAGATGATATAATACAGAGAAGTTTCACAATGAGTTAGAAATTAATAACTGGAATTGCATGTATGCTATAAGATACCAGCAAATACAGCTTTATTTTGATTAATTAAAAAAAAATGGTTTCAAGACTGGCAAAAAGCATTAAAGTCCAGCTGCATTAACAGCAGCAAAAAAATGTCCCCAGACAAATAAGTAAAACTGATATTATTAATTCCAATCTCTGCTCAGGGTGCCATTCTGAACTTGGCCTTGCCCTCTACTTTACTGAAACTCTATATGAAATGAAGAGATGGCTGATACAGGACAGGCTAAAAAGTTCAATCTGTTGGGACCAGGATTCATTTCAACCCATCAGTGTTCATTATTCCACTAAGTGGTGACATAATTACAGAGCCAGAATCCCCAGGGACTCTTAGAGCTGGCTCCAATTTGCAGGCCACCCTGCAGGAGAATGTCAACCCCGTTTATGCCAAGCAGCGGGTTTGTAGGGACAT
>NW_008239288.1:3274971-3293709 GCF_000691975.1 Corvus brachyrhynchos
GGGAAATTGGGCAACTACATGACATACTGAACATGAATTCCTTCCTGGAAATCTGTCACTCTCTCCCTGATAAGACTGATTTTGAAACTCAGAGAAGACTGAACAGAGTTGAAATAAATGCTACCCAGCCTGTTAATGCATAGCACTGCATTTCCCCATCTCCATCAGTCATGCTTATTTCACTTACCATTATCACTCTGCTGTTCATGGAAAATAAAACCACCACTTCTAGGTTAGAAGGCTAGTGAATACCCTTTTCTTCTTATATTTTGACATTTCAATCTTCTTGGTTTAGCAGGCACAAATCTTGTATTTACATTGAGACCAAGAATGGAAATCTTACACCGTGGAAGGATCTACCTGAGTATTTTATACATGTTCATACTCATGAGTTTATTATGGCCCAAGACCTTGTAAATATTCACTAACAAAACAACTGGGATTGGGACCCGCAGAAATGTGTATTTCTGACATCTTTTCCATGTTTACACAGTGGAACAGTGCCAGGTTTGATGTATCTTTACAACCAGGCTGGGGTTGGTACCTGAACGTGTTTAGGTTAATCAGGATATTCTACATAAAGAGGAAAAATATAAAATAACCCTTCCCTGTGATTTTAGTCCCTCCTACCATTTATTTTATGACACAGTGCTTCTACAGCTCCCTGCTGGCTTTAAGCTGCCTGCAGCTCGACTTCAGCATAAATCTATGTCGTGATTTCAAGTTAACAGCAACTCATCAAGGTCCAAAATGCCATGGGTGGCAAGATGCAGCTCAAGAATGCACATCCTGAAACACTACAGTTTAAAAGACTCAATATTACTGAGGGAAAGCAGAGAATATATTAAGTCAATATGGAAGAAGCTTACACAGCTGTGTCAAAACGGATTTAGGTTGGATATTAGGAAATGTTCTTCACCCAAGGGGTGGCTGGGCACTGGAACAGGCTTCCCAAGGAAGTGGTCACAGCACCAGGCCTCACAGAGTTCAAGGAGTGTTTGGACAACACTCTTGGATGCATGGTGTGACTCTTGGGGTGTCCTGTGCAGGGCCAGGAGCTGGAGTCGATGATCCTTGTGGGTCCCTTCCAACTCAGGAAATTCCATGATTCTGTAACATATCAAGGCAAATCATTGCCTAGGATGATATGCAGTGACAACTCTCTTAAACATCCCCAGATCAATCTAGAACCTTTGGAGTAACACACTGGCAATAGGCAGATTTACATTACCAATTAGTTACTTTTAGGCAAGGCTGACAGAGCATTGGCATATGCTATCAAAGAATGTGGAGCATATTTTTTGAGCTCATATTCTGAGAGATGTGCTTTATAAGGAGGAAGTCCTGATTTAGTCAAACAAGCTGCAACCCTTCTGGCAGAGGTAGCTGAATGACATGTAAGGGCTTGCTTTGTATAGAAGGTCAGACTAGCTGATCCAATAGTCCATTCAGAGCTTAAAGTCTCTGGGAGCCTATAGTCTGAGCTACAGACTTAAGCCTCTTACTGGGAGTTGAAACAGTTTTTGTATTGTCCCTAGATCATGTATTCAGGAGAAAGCAGACCAGACAGCGAGCAGTGGGTTGCATATCCCAGGGAAGATGTAATTTGAAAAGGAATCCATCTTTATACTGAGTCATAACAGAAGTTTTAATATTACCTCTCCGTGTGTGGGTATAACACCTTATTTAAAGTTGGAAATACAAACTGGCTCTGAAGCAAGGATTACAAAGTAGAAAGACTTCAGAGTGGTTAAAAAGGTCTCACACTAAACATCACCCTATGCCAGAAGATGAAAGGAGAAAATCAACAGAAGTATAAACACTTAAAAGTCCTTATTGTTGTTTTTAAATTTGCCCATCCTCAATGAATATACAGGTACAGGGAGGTTATGCTGCCTTGTGTTTGCTCATCCCTGGTCTTTCTCAGCTCACCTATTGCTTGGGTGTATTAGAAGCAAATAGCACCTTAAAAAAAATCACCTCTGATTTGCATCAAATCAAAGGAGTTTGTAGCTATCTGAAGTTTTACAAGTGGGGACTTCACTTTAGTGATGAAGTTTCAATGGCTTATTTCCTGGTACTTAGAGGAGATTTGTGCTACACCAGTAGCTTGTTAAGCTGTTACCCTGTTTTGTAGCTACTAATTTCTTTTAATGTGAGTTTACTTTGTCTTGCTTTGTTTGCTGTTATTTCTTGAGTGGGTTTGGTTATCTCCTCCTTAAAAGGAGATTTCAGACTGATAGTATTTACCTAAGAGAGCCATGGACATTACCTTAACCATTAATGCATTTGTCACTATTTGGGAGGACTTCTACTCACTCTAAGTAAATGTTTCTGAGTTAATCCATGAATGTGAAAAATTTCTTAAAAATTACATGTAAATGTAAAGGTCAATACCATCATGATAAACATTTTCTAATTGAAATATCAAAAATTTATATGAAAAGAGAAAAGTTAAAATAGTAGATAAACAGACTTGTGTGGTATGTGGGGTTTTTTTTCCCCTAATGTTTGCTCCAAATCAAGAAAGCCAAGGAAAGATGCTCTTTCATTCTGTTAATTGGGTCCCATAAAAACCAAAATGGCTGTGTATTTACTATTGTATTTATAATACACATAAAACAAGTAATGTGTCTCTAAAAGCAAAACCAGGGTGCCATCAGGTTCTAGATGCCTTTGAGAAGCCCAAGAGCTGCACATAAGACAAAAGCATTGATTTGAATGCCCAGCTTGATGATCAGCTCAGTAAAGAAAAAGTAAATAATAAATTCCCTCACAATGAAGATTTACAGCATTTTCTCACCAGATCACTCTTTGTCTGGTCCCAGTTTCCACTGAGAAACAAAAGGTAAGATTTGGGGAAAGCTGAAAGAATCTTTGTAAGGATTTCATGAAACTTTTCAATGTCAGGTTTTGGTGTAAGAATTTGGAGGGGGCTGCTGGCCACAGTGAGGAGTTACTTTAACAAATGCATTCCTCACCAACTCAATTTATGCAGTCATTCTGGCAAAGGTCTTAAACTTTTTAAAATAAAATGTAAAAATCTGGGAGCAGAGATCAAAGTCTAAAACTCCCTTCTTCCCGTTAAATACCCCCTCAGCCCTCCTCTATGTATTAGCATCTCTTGGAGGTTTGACACAGCATGACTTTATCAACAGAAGTGGAAATTGCATGAGCCAGCCAATTCAGGCCAAATAGGAAACACCAGCCAACTTTCATCTGATATCTGAATTTCCATAAAGAGTTGAAAAAACCAGTCTCTTCTCTTTCTTTCTTTTGTCTTTTTTTTTTATTTTAGTGTGCATTCATTTCCTCCCCTTCATCCCCAGTTCTCCATTATCCATTTTTTCATCACTTTTAGTGGTTTTCACACTTGAAGTGTGAAAGAACCCAAAGACAGTTGAATAAGGAAATTTTTGTACAATTTTTGACTGGGCTGAGCATCTGAGCTCCTAAAATTAGATCACACCATGTTTCAATTTCAAAGTATTTGTAGTTGCTACAAAAAATCCCTTCCTTAAAAAGGTTTGTAAATTCTTATTTTTTCATTGTTATTTGAATCTCAGCTGCATAACAGAAGTATTGAATAATCCCAGCCAAAATCATGAACATCCTCCAGCTTTCTCATCACTTACTGCCTTTCCTAACCACTGTTGCAGATTCAAGAGTTAATCTTCCTTCTTTCCCTTGGAGAACTTAGGATCAAAACAACCAAAAATGGTAACAAGTAGCACATTTAATAGGAGAAAACAGAATCATAGGGACTCAGTAATTTTCCTGAAGTCACACTGGAACCCCACTAGTAAGGCAAAGACACAATCCTGGACCTCATATCCCGGTCTACAACTCAAATATTTAGGTTGAATATTTATTTTTTCACATATTTTAAATGCAACAGCAACAGCTTAAAGTGCAAAACAATTCTCAGACAGGTTGTTCCTGGCTCTGATGTAAATTTTTTCATACTGGAAGCTCAAGATTTTAATGATTTTGTGATTATTATTATTATTTATTACTGTAAACTGGCTTATGTGACACTCCCTGAGATTGCCTTATCATAATGAACCTGACTACAGCATCCACAATCCCTCCTACACAAGGGAATGAAAAATTTCTAAGAATCAGATTTCTAAGTGTGATCTTTGGCAAATACCAAAGAAATATGAATCACTTGTCATGAGTCACATGAAAATGTTACAAGGCATAAAACAAGAGCTGTTCACGTGAAACATTTTGCATGAGAAAAGGTGGCCAGCTGACTAGGTCAGCGAAGTGGCTGCAGGACCTGTGAATTTCCACTGAGATGTTTTTATTTTTACATGTGAAAAAAAAAAATCTCCTTTCTTGAAGACACTGATGCAGTGGGAAATGAGAATGTCAAGTAGCTGTATTTAAACCCAAGCCCAGCAAAAAAACCCCACCCTTGTCAAGACCAATTTACCACGCCACAAGTTTCTAATGGATGTGAGAAGGTTGATCTGAAAACAAAACTCTTTAATAACAGGTTTTCTATTGCTCTTACCACATTAATGCCATAGATCTGGTGTCTAAAAGACAAGCAGTGTATCTGTCTTTAACCCTATTCTTATTAGGTGATTCACTGTTGTGTCTGCTCTGTAATTTGGCCGTATCTGGGCTCACTTTGCAGTGGGTCTCAGTCTGGTCTGAGCTGTGTGAGAGGCTGCTCTTGGTACCTACATGAGGCAGTTTAGAGATGGCTTGGGAATCTCCACTGAAACCACAGATCCTTTGGTGCAGACGTGCCCAGAACCTTTCTTTGTGGATTTATTCACATCATGTGCCTGTAAGACAGAGAACTAATTTCTTCTGTCAACCCTGTTTTGGAGATGATAAATGGCTGGCTGGTGAACTAGTGGGGCTTGCCCACACTCAAACAGAGAGTCTGGGGAAGAGCAAGGAGCTGCCCCCAAATTATCTCAATCTCGCTCAAAAAAAGGGCTTTGCTGCCACAGCATCCTTGTCCCTGGATGAACAACAATTCCACGCAACTCTGGAAATATTTTAGTTCTTCATTTTTGTATCAGGACTCTTTAAACAGCCAAATTTGAAGTGAAAAATACTAATCTGATATATGTGGATAAACGCTTGGGGCACCAAGGGCAGAGTCTGATTTCACTGTTTGACAGATGACACAAACACCAGGTGAAGGCAACAGAAGTAGTTTTTGTTGTCTTGCAAGCTAGGAAAAACATAGCAGTGTTTTTACTGCACTGCATAAATGGTGCCTGACCTGGTGGTTTCCTGGCACATGAAACACGAGAAAAAACAGGGAGGACATGACAGATACAACCAGGTGGGCTCCCAACTATCATGAAAAGAAAGGGGTTTGTCCCCAGAAAACTTTTAGGATAGCTGATGCTGCTCCATTAAAGTTGACACAAGTGTAAGAAAATGGCAAAAATGTAAAATAGCTTTTCAAAGCATCCAGTTTTTATCCCCACTACAATGTTTACTTCTTCTTTAATATACTGAAAAGATTTCCATCCCAGAGGAACATTCTGGACATGCTGCATTATACAGTAACATTATGCTCTACCGTTTCAGTCATCTAAATATTGTTTTTGGGATTACTCATGGAAACTTCACAGTGGAAGAGGAAAGGGGAGGGAAAGTTGCATGGAGAATGGAGGGGGGAAGCATCCCCTATTAAAGCTCCATTAGCTCCAGAAAGGAACTCTGTGAAGTGCATGCAAAATATTGTGGATTATTCAAAGACATCTATAATTTCAGTGTCTGTTTTCAATGTCAAGTTTCCTCCTAACCCCTATCATTTTCCTCCCTCTTTTTTAATTTTTTTTTTTAAATTTTATTTCTGCAGAGGAGGATAATGATTATTACAGAAGTAAGTGGGGAAAAGATGGATTGTCTTTATATGAAGCGTAAGTGTTGGGTAAGGCAATTAAGCGGAACAGAAAATAACTAGGATTAAAAGCCTTTTTTAGATCCTGCCAGGGCTGAAATCGTTGTCACAAGGAAGATGTGTTTAAGCGCCAGCAAAGTTTGGGTGAGGCAATTGTGAAGGTGACAATCTAGTGACTGTAAAACCTCCAAAACGGCAGAGGAGAAGGCTTCCCACGAAGGAAGGACACCTTCTCTTCCCCTCCTCCCCAGGCCTTTTTAATGTCAGATGTGAACTGCACACCTGTGATAAATATAACCCCGCAGCTGTCACTTGGGGCTGGGAGCGTGGGCAGGAGTGGGCTGGGGGACAGCATCTCCCCTGGCTTCCACGCAGGCTCCTTTGAGCTGGGGTTTCAGCAGGCAGTTCCAGAGAAAGCAGGTGGTGAAGCCGGGGTGAATCACTGAGCTGGCAACTTTTGAGTCAAGTGAGGAAGGGGTTGTTACACAACTTTCACGTTCGGGGTGGAGAGCGCTGAGAGCTCAGGAAAGAGCAAACCCACACGAATTCACGGGCAGCTGGGGAAAGCAGGAGCCTTCACGCTTTGCTCTCCCCCTTTGCCCTCCCAAATCTCGCAGGGAAGCAATTCGCAGGGGAGGCTGCAGGTAAAAAAATATACGTGAAATTACACAGTGGTTGGTGTAGTGCTGATTATCCCTCATCACCAGACCAGACTTCTTTGCTTTGGACAACCATTTTTAGTAGGCTCCGAGCCACGTGGAGTGAGAAAAATTCAGAAAAAAACAACCCCTGGTACACAGGCACAGGGGGAGGAAGCAGATTTGTGAAAGCCCCTCCCATCCGAAGCAGGGCACAAGCTGCTGCCAGAGCGGTTTCCCCTCCAGCTGCCTCAAAACAGCTCCATTTTGCAACCTCAGGTGCAAGATCCGTGGATGCTGCAGCCTTTCCTCTTCTCCTTCACACCTGCACCAGGCACCAGCTCACCCCCAGCCCTCCCTGGTGGGTGAGGATGACAGATCTAAATAACAGGAGTAATGACAGCTGATGGTATAATTAGGGCAGTGAATTAAGTGTGGGAGTCCTGCAATTTGAGAGGTAGCTTGTGACCTCTGCGCTGTATCCATGTGTAGATGTGTGCCCTGGGACACCCCTCTGCAATCAGTGGGATGGCACATGCAGTGAGTGAGAGCACATTTCATCCCATTTTTTGGCCAAAAACCTGCTATGTAAGAAAAAGCAGCACCACACTCAACCTGCCCCACAGTTTGGACAAGAAAGTGAATTTGGTGCTGTGCTGAGAAATTCTTGCTCTAGTCACAGATAATCTGCGTTGGTATTTATGTTTAAAAATAGCAGTATGTAATATTTCTAAACTGCTTGTACTCAAAGTTGTGTGATCAGGCACTAATGGACCTCACTGCAGCCTTGTTCTCCCCAAGCAGCAGCCTGAACTCACAGACTGGCTTCTGGTTTTTAAGCTCACCACTGCTGCACACACGTCCTCTGCAGCTGGAGGGATCAAAACATTGTTTTTCCCTTGTGTTACACAGTGAAATTTCAGACCCAGAACTTTCTGGCATTTGCTGCTGAGGAGAAAGTGGGGAAATTAATCTGCTCTGTTTGTTCTGGCTTAAATATGGAAACATCTGTTAAACTGTCTCCGATTGCCTCCTGGCTGCATTAAAGTGATGACAAATTTTGCCACCGATTACTGAGTATATTTCACTTTTTTTTTTTTGCATGCAAATTCTGTGCAACATTTAGTACCTGTTGGTTTGGCTGCCTGCAAAATGATAGGGGTTAGATCTGCATCTGCCTATCAGCCTCACATGTTGTACCGATGTGCTGCCCCATGGCTACACACCACTGCAGAATTTTGTCAATTTTACAGGAAGGTCCCAAATATCTATGTATTTGTACTATATTAAATATATGTGGGATATATATACACAGTCCACACATATATATATAGATATGATCTATTTTAATATATATATTTTTATACACATGCATGTCTATGCTTGTACCTTGCCTCTGGGCTGGCTTTCGGACCAGAAATTGATTTGAGAAATAGAAAAGGATTTGAGCAGAAATCCAATTGCTGAACACAGCATATCAGTGCTAAGCAAAGAGTTCAAAGTGAAGGTGCAGAAAGAAGTTCTCAGCCAAGGAACGCTGGCAAGGACTGCTCAGTGCTTTGCTGGGGAGATGGGCCAAGTTCAAGCAATGGTCACCTCTCTCCCAGGAATCAGAAGATAAACCATAGGCCAAACAATTCCTACAGGGCCAGAAAGTAATCAAAGGAGGGGGAAGACTCTAAGGGAGCAAAAAATTTCTTACAAATGTTTCTGGGTTAAGGAAAAAGCTCCTGAGTGTCTGAGTGGAGAAGAGAGAAAAGCATCTAGAAAAGGAGGGAACTAAAGGGCTGGGGGCTTTGGGTCCTACTCAGAAGTTTGGTTCAACACCTAGGGCCCTCAGGAAAGGGCAGTGATGAGCATTTTGGGATGCATGTAATCCTTCCTCAGATCCTGAGGCAACCCCAGATTGCAGAGAGCATTTAAGTGGGCTGAGGGTAATTGGCATTAACAGTGTAATTAGCGCTATTTGGCACATCTTCCTTTGAGCATATGGAAGTTCAATGCTTCTGTAAATAAGATATTTATATGACACTCCCAGCAATACACTTAATGATGACTTTAAAGGTTATTTTCTACATTTTCCAGAAGCAACACTTACAGCAGGTCTGCTGGACACTGGGGATTTCTGATGAACAGAGAGATTGAGTTAATTCTAAATTCTGCTGACTGGTGTAAACTGTGGCAAGCATCAAGAGCTTTAGGGAGAAAACTTTTGAGGCTATAGTGGTAGAAGATAATGCATTTGTGGCTCATCAAGAAGACTCCTTTTCACATGTGGAACCTGGGGAATTCCTTACTGCACAACAGAACTGAAGGAAGATGCAGGAGAATGGCTCACGATTTTTGAGAGGAATTATTTTAACCTACACCTTTGGACATTTAAAATTAATCAGTGAAGGAACTGCATTCTGTAGCTCTCTGCTTGGATCTAAGAACTTAATCCAAAGTTTCATAAAGTGAATACTATAAATACACAGCCTCAGTGCATTTGCTGCAATGATGCAATTAGTCTCTGGTAAAACAGATCCCAAATTATCAACAAAGGTTCCCCTTTGCTGATGAAAGAAGGAACAATCTCATTAAATTATGATTATTAATATTGTATAAAACCCCTATTTTTAACTGAGATACTTTACATAGATACACATTTCTATCTCTGCTTATAACTGACAAAGGGTAAGAGGAAAATTTCTCTTGGGTTGCTTAATCCCAAGTTTTCGGCAAGGCTTCTTGTACTTTCTTTGGTAATAGTGATTCAGATCATGTGTTGGATCAAACTTCCTTACTGGAGGATTAGGAAAATGTGATGGTTCTTTCCAAGAGAAATGAATGTTTTAGATATTTGGCAGAACCCTGTGGCTGACCATTAACCACAACTTTTGGTCAATCACTGCTCAATACCTGTGTACAAAATGCTGGGGGAGGAGGGGATCAGAAATGTAATAACTCCGTGCTTTCTCTGCAAAATTAAATTATTGCAGTGAGCTTTGGATGTCATTATTAAAGTGACACAGTGAGAAATACAACTTTTTTCCCTTTTTTGCCTTGAGTCAGTTGATAATTCACAGCAGTGAACAAAAGAAAACCAGTGGATAACACATGTTAGCAAGGTCTCTGCAAAATTACCTTCCGTATTAGACTTTTTCTTTATCACTGAGATCCACTGCCAGTTTGCATTAAAATTCAGAGTGCTGACAAATGCATTTCTCTTAACAAGATCACCATCATTTTTTTCTTTTTGCTAGGCAGGAGCAAGGCAGAGGCTGGTAAGCAGAGCTCCTGACACCCCTGCAGGTTGTTTATTGAGAGGGAAGGATCTTATTGTTTCAGGACAGCTACATCCAGCTCATGGGGTCTGAAAGTCATGTAACCATGAGCATGAAGAATTTACTTGTGGCCCCTTGTACCACTGGGGAAGTGGAGGCATCATCTAATGCACTGAAACAACATCTCAGTGCAGCATCTTCCTCATCTTCCTCCCTCTCCTCCTTCCCATTCGGTCCTGGCACTGCTGCCCACCACATGAGCCCTTGGAAGGGGATTATTGTCATGACTTTGCACCTGGAAGTTCAAAGAGGTCAGGTCCCCACAACAGTGCAGGTTGTCACATGGATTGTCACAAGGAGCTTGTGCTTTAGCTGAAAGCTGAACTCCAGCTCCCAAGCATTGCCTGATGGTCACCAAAAAGTCCTAAGACTTTTCTACTACTACTACTACTACTACTACTACTACTACTACTACTACTTTTTTTTTTTTACTTTTTTTTTTTTTTTTTTTTTTTTTTTTTTTTTTTTTTTTTTTATACTTGAAGGGTTTCATGGCCTAACATGAAGCTGAGATTGCCACCCATTGCAGCTGGTTTCCTTGTGGGAAAGATTTAACATTTTCCTGTGCCTCTGCCCTGACCCTCAGCTGTCACTGTGTCACCCAGGCAATGAACTCAGGTACCAAGCTGCATGCATCTGGCTTTTGCACCAAAATGTTTTGCTGTACTAGACTCAAAGTACATATTAAAAAAAAAGGTAAAGAAATCTTTATCAGGGATACACATAGGGAACCAGCACAGATTATCAGTTTTGCAAGATGGTCAGAATGAGTCTCACCTTCTGATCAAAGCTATCACCTCTCCTTTTGATAATAAAACCTGCACAGAAGCAACTTGTGCCTGATTTGGGGTAAGAAATCTCCTACCTGTTTGTAAGCCCTGGAATTGTCAAACCTGACAACCTGAGTGTTCCTGCTATAAAATCTGTGCCCATAATCAGTGTCTTGATCTCCAAAGATCTGTATGCTTTCAGCAGATCATCTGACCTCTCCAATAAAAATATCCAAGCCCATATCATCTGATCAAATCCTCTCAAACCTTGCTAGCCATTTAGGAATCACACACATCCCACCGGAGTGCTGATGCTGATAAAAATGTAATACTCCAAAACTCAGAGATCATTGGTAAGACAGCCATCTGGGTGGATACTGAGGCCCAAATTCTCCTCTCAGTGTGGCCATCATGAGTTTCATACAATGGAGAGAAATCCAGGGCCGATATGTCATTCAGGTTTTTTTTTCCTGGGCTTGCAAACTCAGTTTTTATTTTTAATTGACAAAATCTGAAAGGAAAACAAGCAAACAAGCAAACAAACAAACCCAAAAAATCCTCACCAAAAACCCTCCCAAAATAGGAGAAGAAAAATACTAAATATTTGGTTGGATGTCCCTCCCCGTGTCAGGGCTAATGAAATTAGAAGATTTGTAATGTCCCTTTCAACACAAAACCTTCTATGATTCTATGATTTTTTATTCTAGACAGCTGTTCTGTGTACCAGTAGGCTTTTGTTATTTTTGCTTTCTTTTTTTTTTTCCCTGCCATCAGGAGAATTAATGTTCAGTTATGGGAAAAGGAAAAACCCAGGCTCTGCACACACCATATTTTGTGTGTTCCCCAACTAGGTTTCAAACTCATGATATTTAGCTGAAAGCTAGAATTCTTCTCAGACACTTCTAATTTTCCAGAGGAAAAGAGATTAAATCTGAACTACTGAGTCTTTTTCAGTTTCAGTGATGGTTGGTGAGAGAAGACCTGAAACTCTTGGTTTACACTCACCATTGACTGTATGTAGTCGGGTTCCAAATAGGTAATTAAGAGTCATTTCGCTGTTTACTTAATATGATAGCCATGGTTCTAATCTAGAGTTTTAAAGTGTTTACTGCAAGGCAAGAGCATAAACATTCAGGGAAGTTTCTTATGTGATTTCTTGGTGCACTAGATGGCACTAAAGCATGGCTTTTATGTAGAGGGGGGAAAAATCCCACAAAAATTGATATGTAGGTTCAGTAAACCTGAACTATTTTGGTCAGGTATATTTTATGAAAGTTCTTTGATATATTATTTGTAATTTTTCATTTTAATTTTCAGATCATCAGAAACAGAGAATTAATTACACCCACTTTGATATTAAAAGAATTTCAAATTGAAAATAAATAATGCTGGGAAGTTGAAAAAAAAACCCTGAAGAAACTAATTTACCCCAGGCTAGATGCAAAATTATTCTAATGTTCAAAGATTAGGGGGCTTGATGCAAGTAAAAAAAAGTTCTGTACCAATTACATGGCTTTTTCATGAACTTTAGATATAAAAAACATTAAAGTCACAAAAAATGTATAACATCTTCAGGTTTCCTGTATAGAAAACCATTCTTAATATATAAGCAAATAGATAGCTCCGCACTGTCTCCCAGGCATATCATGTTCAAAACATCAGGCAGAGCCATCCTGTAAGAACAGGGCACTTTTTCTCCCACATAAGTATCAAGAAAACAAAATTAAATTTTAATTTTTCTTTACTTCTTCCCCTCCCTTCAAATGAGGATCTATGGCTCAGCTCATTCGAAGTTTCTTTTAAGGCATTCTTATGTGTTATATACAGCACTCTTTGCTCTCTTATATGATCATAATAAACAACAACAAAGGAACTATGAAGGGTGGATCCCTTGTAAAAGTCAGCCTTCTAGACAAAACCAGAAAGAAATATGTCTTAGGTCATCTTGGGTATTTTTGACTCGTAATGCTGAGGGTGCTTACAGAAACATTTCAAGTCTTTATGATGTTTTGATGATTCCAGGGTTATTCACTGAGTGTTTTGGTAAGAAAGGAAGCAGGAAGAAAAGAATAAGGACTTAAAAAAAAAGGAGTTAAAAGAAGAAGAATGAAAGAGCAGTGAGGTGTGGACTGAATGTGAGCTCACTCCAGCACCAGCAGTGATCCTGCAGCCCTGTATTTCCTGCAGCTCTACAGCAAAATGAAAGCACTCCATTTAATGCTTCAGTCATGAAGGTGAGATGTGAAGTCCAGGGTGTAAATGCATGTAAATACACGTAATATATGGCCTGAGCCTGGGCCATAAACCAAGCAGGATGCAGAGGTTATGGTTTCATGCTCAGGTTTCAGAAGCAGCCTGCAGAACCCGCAGCTCTTCCACTAAGAGATGTAGCTTAATTCAAGCTTCCAGTTAAGGGCCTGATCCACCAAGCACTGGCTCTGCCATGAGCAGAGCTGCTTTATTTTGGGAGGAGAGATCTGAGAATTTGTCCTGATGTTTATAATAAAGCCCATATTTATATGTACTACTGGATTTATTATTTTTCTGTCAACTGAGTCAAAGCCTGCAAAAGGAACTATTTTGTAGGAAAAACCTAAAATGCCCATATGAAACTATTAAATGTGACCCAAAAGCACAGAAGTCCTTAAATTACAGAGTTTGCAGCAGTCAGCTCATGGTATTCTGAGGGCAAATATTTTTAGCATCTCTACAGAAAATAACTTCCCTGAGAATCAGAACTGAAACAGTTTCAGCGATACTAGTTCTTAGCCCTTTCCACCCTTCAAATGTAACTGCAGGGAAGGAGAAGAGGAGAAATACACCATTTCAATATTTTTTTAAAGTATATATTTGGCTGACGACTTCACCAAAAAAAAGAAAAGAAATAGGAGATGGTAGAGTTGCACCCTCACTAATGTCAATTGGTATGATTTCAACACAGAGCTTGAATTTTACTGTTTTAAATATGATAAATGACCTTGCCCATTTAATGAGGATACTATTGATCTAAAATGAACATCTTAAAAAAATTAATTACAGACATCATCGATAACACTTCAGGTTATTAAAAATGAAAGAATGCTAAACTTCCAATTTACTTTTCACCATGCTGCCTGCGATTCATTCAGTCTAGACAATTTCACCTTCTTTCTCATTTGGTTTCAGCTGTAGATCCTACTGTGATAAGGTTGCGGCCGCCAAAGGGGACTTTTTTAAAAAATGAAGTTTCTTAACAAGAAAAAGAAAAAAACATTAAAAGCAATACGCTTGTCCTGGTTCTCTTCCCCCTTGCTTTTATGACATGTTTGGTTCCCACGCAAGGGGAATTACAGCAGGTAATTATTTTTCACTCACAACCCTCCAAGTCCTTGGCCTCCAAGTCACCTCCATCACTGCTTTGGCTGAAGGTTTGGGTACTGCAACTCCTCTGCCAAGCTCAGAAGTGTAGGTCTTCATTCCACCTACTATCATGGAGAGGCTCGAGTTGGAAGAGACCTTAAAGACCTCCTGGTTCCAAACACCTGCCATGGGCAGGGACACCTTCCACTAGACCAATTTGCTCCAAGCCCCATCCAACCTGGTCTTGAACACTTCCAGGGATGGAAGTTGCTTCTTTAGGATCAACAGTCAAACTAAATATCTAACATGAGTCCACTTCACCTAATTTCCATATCTTCTGCGCACTGATGGCACCTTTTTTCTCCTACAAGCTCCCAGGGCCATCTGCAAACTCTCTAACCAGAAGGGAATCACCCCAAAATTGGTTCTGACCCCTGGGTGTAGAGTACCTAATGTAAGAGCATTGCAGACCCCTCTCCTTGAAGCTGAGCCACAGGAGCTGTGGGGTCGGAAGGACACTTGGGTTGGTGATGGGATGAAGTATCTCAGATGTTGTTTT
The DNA here is from genome assembly GCF_000691975.1 of Corvus brachyrhynchos. Taxonomy (NCBI): domain Eukaryota; kingdom Metazoa; phylum Chordata; class Aves; order Passeriformes; family Corvidae; genus Corvus; species Corvus brachyrhynchos. Next base: position 3,289,485 of record NW_008239288.1, read on the forward strand.
ATCTTTCTATATTGACTTAGGAGCAAGACCTGAAAGTCACTTAGACAACTAACTTAAATCCCACACAGATACTGGTCACAAAGCTGAAGTGCCTTTGAAATAGTCCCCAGTTCACCAAACAATTAAGGACACGATGTGCATGATGATTTAAGCATTCAGTGTTGATTAGTGACTGTCTGACACATTGCTGTAGCATCTGTATAACTTCAGCCATTTACCTGGTGGATTACTTTAGTATTTCAGAACAAAATGTATATATTGCCCCATAAAAGATACTAGCAGCTTTTTTTAAAAAACTAATTTTTGTAATTATTCGTCTCAATTTGTGTCTATCGAATTTTTTCTTATTTTTTCCTCCTCCAGTTTCCTTTCTTTCTTCTTTTTCAAAAAATAAGAAAACAAAGGAAGGAAAAGTACAGCAGAACATTTGACCTAAACTATTAACAAAAATTATTTCAGAGTTTGGCTTAATGCTTTTTTTTCCCTAGGTAATTCACACACAAATAAAATATTTTATTCAAGCAGTTATATGCTAACATAGCCAACAGCTGAGGTTTTAAATAATTGCTAAAAACAGGTTAATTTTTCAGTTTAGAAAAAAAGCAAAGCAGCATCACTGCAAAGGTGCCTGCATATTTTAAAACTTCAGCTATCTTTATCATTTAGGTTGGTGCTAAAAATGTGCATGCAGATCATACTGAGGGATAGAGACATCTTGCCTTTACATTTCCATTTTATGTTGAAGAAATTCAAGTGGTACAAAAAACTAATGAACACCTCCAGAGAACTAGGTTAACTGAAGCCCCATCACATTAATGTCATATTCTGATATCTATTTTTTCTTAAATTCTGTTTTTACTATTCCTTTCACTACCTACTGGGAAATATTATTAAAAGAGGAAACACTTTTCGATAGCTAATGCTGATCCAACCTAACTCTTCAAAGGGAGGGAGGCAAAAGAATAAAATTTAAAGGAAAGTCAATGCAGCATAAGAGGTTGTTTTATTTAAGTATTTTCAGCATGCTTCAGTCCATCCATAGCTGACAGGCTGCAATGTAGGAATTACTGCGTGGTATTCTAAGTTTCGTGTTTGCAGAACATTTGGCTGTATCACAACCATCCCATGTGACCTTAGAGCCCATGAATCAGTGAAAGGAAAAGTGGTGATCTCCAGACAAAACTGGGCAGCCTGAAAACATCAGGTTAAGGCGATTCTGCTGTGTGTGAGATTTTTAGAGACATTCTTAAATATGTACATGTGGGTCTGTACGTGTCAGAGTATATCTATAAAATAAAAGCTGGTTACAATAGATGCTCTTATCTGACCTACTTAAAATTGTACATGAAAGCACAGTTAATTTCATCTCCTATCTCTCAGATTGATACAAATCTCCTGTTCAGTATTAATTATTGTATGCATGAATATTCTTCATTTTTGGGGGAGACCTGATGATTAAAGCTACTGCCGACAGAAGTCCTGAGCTCATTAAAATTCCCTCCCCCACCCTCACTGAATGTGCATGCAACTTTTGAGTTAGGATTCATCCCCATTCTGGCTGTCATGCAGACTTTTGCAACTTTGGATAAGAGGTGTAAAATGCTGCCTCTGTGAACAATTCAGGCTTTTAAACTCAGTTTATATTCATTGCACAGTGAAGCAAATCAGAGCAAAGTGGTCTCGATTTTCATCTGAGCCTCACCTAAGTGGTCAGAGCTCATTTTTATTTGGTTTCTGCTTTTAAATCCTCCAAAGTAGCTAAACCTCAATAATTTATGGGGTGATGCAGGCTGTTAATGACATTTTTTTCTTTTTTAATAAAATAATATGTCCATGTTCAAAATTATATCAGAGAAGAAATCAGGAATTCAAAACTAAGGTTAATCAACCATAGTACTGTTTGTCAAAAAAATCCAGAACAAAAACTTGCTGTACATCTGGGTCTCAGTTTATGGCTTTAAATCCCATAGAATGTTGTTTCCTTCTGCCTGGAAGTGTCTTCTACTATGAAGTCCCTGATGCTCTCCCAAGCTGATGCTTCCAGGCTTCTGTAGGAATCTCACAGACTTCTGCCACTACTGAAAAAGAGGATCTGCCCTTCATGGGATCCAGGATCTGAACCAGATAACAGTTAACACTGTCCAGTCAGGGTGTTTGGGGAAAGGAGTAATAAATTGTGTTTTAATGGTCAGATTTTAGTTATCTGCCTTATATGTTATTTTCACAGGGACAAATGCATTTTGATGAAGAACAGGCCCAAAGGAACATAGAAGAGGCTGCAGAAAAAGAGAATACAGTTTCACTCAGAAACACTGAGAGATTAATAAGCTGTTTTCATTATACACCTTAAATTAACATCATAAAAAATCCCTAATCAGACACAATCACCCGCCAAAACAAGAAAGACACATCTCAGGATAGTCAATCGACTCATAATTACACATTCAGCCGAAGTGCCTGAAAATCAAGTTAAGCTCCCTGCTCTGTCAGAGCTGAAACCAGAACTGTTCTGACGTGTTGAGTCCTGCAGTTGCTGGACTGTTCTGGCTATGAGAAATATGCTGAAAATGGCATTATTAACAATGATATTTTTCTTAACTATTATTAGAGTTGAATTGCTTTTCTCAAACATGCTGCCCAGGGAAGTGGTGGGATCACTGTCCCTGCAAATGTTCAAAAAAAATATAGATGTGGGACTTGGGGACATGGCTCAGTGGTGGCCTTGGAAGTTCTGGGTTAATGATTGGACTTGATCTTAAAGGTCTTTTCCAACCTTAATGATGTTATGATTTTACAAAGATCATGAACAGAAGAGCTCCACAAATAGCACTGAACAGAAATCTTTGCATCTGCAACTTTTCTCTGTGGTACACTTATGAATAAAACAAAAATAATAAGTAAAAGAGTGATGAAGAATACATTAGCCTGTTGTGCTAACACTGAGAAAATACACGCTTTACACTTAGGTAGTTCTAGGTACCTTTGAGTGGCTTCCTTATTCTCACAGCCAGGTGCCTCTGAGAAATATTTGGTAAATAGACTCTTGTGCTGTAATCAACAACCCTCATGCCACCATTTCCAGTGGGAAAAGTACCTTTGCAGTGGCCAGCTCATGATGTTTAGTTTAAAAAGCACTTGGTCAGCACAAAGCATCTTTACTGAACCAGGCATGTCTGTCAGGGTCAGATTTGAAGGTGAGATTTTGAAGGAAAAAAACAGAACAGCAGATGAAGGACAACATAAACTGGTTTAATCTAGATACTCACTCCCTAATCACACAAACATCTATGGTTTTCCTTAACTCTACATGAACCTTTGCACAGTGTGTTTAGCTGCATACTGCACTGGTTTTTTCAAAGTCTTTTGGCTTGAGAGGAAAAAAGAACGAAAAAAACGCCTCTCATCTTAGAGTCGTTCTACAGGCCATTTATTCATCAGAAATAATTGTGGTCAGACATTTAGCTGAGAATGCTGGTATTTGTCCTAATGTTCTGTAAATGTTTATACCAAACTTAAATGAATGTAAATACCCCATCTCTGAGCTCTGTGGTAAATCGTTTGTTCTGCACAGGGAGCGTTTGGCAGGGAAGTTATGCTGCAGCCCATTCCTACTGAAATAGTTGACACCAATGGCAATTGGCCATCTAATCCCTGAGCTCAAATGTAAATACTTTGCTCCACAAGCAAAGCTGGGGGAAAAAAAAAAAAAGCCAAATTTTGGTGAGTTTTGTGCCAGAGCGAAAATAATCTGCACCAACCCTCTTCCTGACACCACTTATTTATCTTTGCAGGCTGCTGAGCTCTGCAGCCTGACGTGTTAGAAGTTAGGCTCTTCCGCTTCTCCCTCCATCTCAGAGCTCTGGTATTTGCTTGTCTCCCCATGTTTTAGCTCACGATTCAAAGGGATGATTTGATGGCAAAAGTTTCAGTTGGCTCTGGGTAAAACCTCGAGCATTTGTTTTCACTGCAGGGAAAACTCCCATTGATTTCAAAGGGAAGCAGGACTGCAGGCGTGCGCTTCCCTTCTGAAAATCAGAGCTCCCAGATGCAAATTTAAGGCTTGCAATAGACAGGTATCAGTTCCACTAATTAAGTCTCATTTATCTTAACCATTTCACTACTTCATCAGATAGCGCAGTGATAAGACACTATAAAAATATATGACAGATAGTCAAGGTCTAGACTTCTCTAATGTGGCAATTTTTTATATTATGATCTTCCTTTC
>NW_008239288.1:3293720-3320519 GCF_000691975.1 Corvus brachyrhynchos
CCGCTCTTTTATTAACTTCCCTTTGTAAGCATTTCACACGCCAAAAAATCAGATAGGGCTTTGAAAAAAAAAAGCTTTCCAAAGTGATGAGAATGAATTAGCCCATAATTGGACTGATTGGTAAAAGTTCAGTACAATGCAATAAAACTGCACCATTATCAGGATTTAAACTTGCTATGGGGAATTTTTATTGCTGCTCATTTAAAAAATATCATCTTTGGCTGCACTCTGAAGGGACTTACCAGTGTTGAAGCTAGTAAAGAAATCTGTAGGGGGAAAGAGCCTCTCATGCAAATATAAGTAGAGCAAACATTTAGCTGTATATATATATATTACTGGAATTACACCGATTTTCACGGGCTGTCATCGGTGGTTGTGGAGAGAAATAAAATCATAAGATTGTTAAGATTGGAAAAAACCTCCAAGATCATCAAGTCCAACCTTTGGGTGAATACCACCATGTCAGCTGCATGTACTGAAGGAGAGCAGCCATCTCTCCTCACAGGGCATCTCTGCTACAAACCTCAGCAGCAGCCCAAGAGCTTCAGTGTGTTTCCTCAGTTAACAGAGGAGTAATACACAAGAGTTCAATTCAATAGAGCAAAGATCAGAGGATTTAATGCCTATAAACTGAAGCTGGACACCACCCTGGCAACGAATCCACCACATATGTTCACGTTGAGAGCAGATCAATACAAATTATGTTGAAATCTTTAACTTAAAACCAGGAGTGTTTCTCACCTCATTGTTTTGTCTCATTCAAACAAGGCCATGGAAAGCATAGGGCTTCTGCTTTGCAGGTGGTCAGATTCCCTGTGGTTTTCACAATCCTCTGATTTACAAATTGCTGGATATTTCCCAATGGGGAGGCATCCTATAATCACAGCTCCTGAAAAAAAATTTCCTCAATAAACTTGTCTTGTTTCCTTTGGGGGCCTCCACAATATCTTGTGATCTTGATGGATGCCAAGAACCCTTCAGGATCTCATAATTAATTTTAAAATTTTGCCATTTTTCAATACCCTAATTCCCTCCCAGACTCTTGGAGAAAGAGATAATCAGTGTGACTTGAAGGTTATCTCACTGGGAATATTTTGGAGGAGGGGAAAAATAAATTCCAACTGCACATAGCAAACATATTAACTCATTAATGTCAAGAGAGCCTCAGTTAGCCCATAGCTGTGTCATTAAGAAGAGTGATGGAAAGATGATTGGATTTGTTGATTTTAGATGTCTTTTCCAACCTTAATTATTCTATAAGAGGCAATATTTGGAGTAAACAAGTAGAACATAAGGGAGCTACCCAAGATGAAAATTAACATCTTGATCTTGATCTAGAAATTTCTGGTTCTCATGGAAATGTCTACTCACAAGTTAAACAAAAGCAAAAAACGTGGTCCTAAGCAAAAAAACCAAAAAACCCAAGGGCTGATCATAAAATGCTTAGTAAGGAAGGAAATACACCTAATAACCATAAATTTAAAGGTCTCTTTTGATGAACAGGAACTCATACAAGCATCCGAATGGTGATGAAACTACCAAGTTGTGTGATCCCGCTATCAGAACCGCATCTCTTGTTCAAGGAAAATTGCCACGGTTTCTCTCAGGCTTCTGAGTATGACCTTTGCAGGACTAAAAGAGGCAAAAAAGAGAACTGCAAGGCTTTCAAATATTTTTGCAGTAGAAATGTATCTATGTCTTACACAAACCATTTTATTTTATCCTTTCAAGTCCAGATTTCTCCATTCACACAGGGATATCACTGACAGCACTAATAGACCTTCAGGGGTGATATTGTAACTTTTGCTTTTCTACAAAATGGGGACATTTAAAAATAAAAAAATTGCTGCAAAGAAGTTGTTTACTGTTTAAGAATGTCCAGGGTACTCACAGACTGACTGCATCCTGAGCCTTGGTACTGTTGTGTAGGAGAAGGAATAAAAGATGAAGTGTCCCAGCTTTGTGCAAGATTAGCTGGTTGGAAAGGACAGGTTGAAATTTCTGATCTGAGCTTTAAAACAAAAACCTAAAGGGATTTACTTACATTTATAGTCTATTCTGTAGAGTTCTAACTCACCAGTTGAGATTTTGTGGAATCACAGAATAGCTTGGGTTAGAAGGGACTGTAAAGATCATTTCATTGGTGAGTGAGCTATTAAAATGTATCATAACTATGATTAATATTGGTTTTAAAACTCCATTTTCTAATTACAATCAGTGACCATAGCACATAATTACCTTTTGAGATTTGGAATACCTGGTATAGTTCACAAGTTTTCACTTACTGAAGTCATACAGACCCATCAAAATTTCATTTTTTATGACAGCAAGGCTTTAGACCTTAGGACTGTAGAGAGAGCTTTTTCTTGCAAAATCTCAAACACATGAAAACAAAATAAAATACTTGAATACGGGAAAGCACCCTAAATTTCTTGTCTTTCCCATTTTTAAATCTCTTGATTGTGTGGCTCACCTCACAATTTAAAGAATGAGGTGACTTATGAATATTGAAAGAGTGAATAATTAAAATTTCAACAGCAAAGAAAGACCCTCTTAGATCTTGATGAACTAAGTCATGTTTTTTAACTGTGTTTTGTAGAGTACTTTTATTAAAATTATGATGATTTATGATTAATTGACCTATACCAGAAAAATGTAATAAAAAATCAGAATTTCACACACTTTTTTTCCTCCTCTTATTTCTTGACATTTATGTCTTTAACTTAGAAGCTATTTTTTTCTTTGTCTGACAATCTCTAACTTATATTGGAAGCATATTTGAATAGCCTATGCCTGTTTCTTTGAGATTGCATTAGGCTATTGATGACAGTTAAACCAGAATGCATTTTTAAACTGAAATTCAGAGTGTGTCAGAAAGGAAACTGAAGTCTCTTAGGTGTTTGAATAGATTATCAAGATGATTTTTTATCAGCATTAGGGATATTATAAATGTATTTATATTGCAGAAAAATAGATTCTAAAGCATTTAACACAAAAGATACATTATATTGATTTCTACCAATCCCTCAGAAATTCCATTCAATAATATTTTTTGTCCTGTGGCTCTAAAACAATGTAATTGTGAGGAGATAAGGCTACTGCAGTTTTAATTGCCCTTTGTAAAAGGGAAATTACTCTGCACAGCCCTCTACCTGGTCGTTTGTTTCCTGAATGCTTTTGAAGCAGAAGCCTGTACTGAAATATTAACACACGATGCAATTGTGTTATCTTCATCTTGTCAGAGAACAGCTGGGCAGATGTGGTAGAGACACCCCTTTCTCTCTCACTTATTCTCATGTAGATTAAATTATACCACCTTTATTTTTTTGCTGAACACAGAAAACCAAAGAACAGAGCTGCTGCAAGACTTTTGGGAGAATTTTAGTTTATTTTTCTCTCCACCTTGTTCTTCCTTTGCCAAGAAACCTCTCCCAGAAACCTAAATCTTGTCACTGGAACTTCAGCAGTTGAACACTGGTGAGATACAGGAGCCAAAATCCACTGGATGCAGTTCCACCACTGCTAAACATAGATCCTCCTTTTCCTTCTGCTCCTGTTGGCCTCGGTGCCCAAATTTCTCAAAAGTTATTTGGCTCTTGGCTTCTCTTTGGGAGTGAATCAACTCCTGTGCAGGATTAAACACCACTGCAGTTCCAGGGACAGCAAGTGAAATATTGTGAGGGAGAAACTGGTCTGGATTTGGGTTGTTTTGCCTTATGCATTCTTCCAGCACTGTTCCAGTGAGCTTTCTACCCTCACACATCTCACTCAGTATATTAGCACTGGTAAGCTACAGAACACATATTTTCAGGTTCTACTACAGAAATAATGCTTTGATGGACTTCAGCATAGCCCTTGATTTATTTCAGAAACTTTAAAAATAAACCAGCAACAGGAAAAAAAAACCCAAAGAAAACAAAAACACCCCCACCAAAAACAAACAAAAAAACCCCGCCCCAAACAATGAAAAACCCCAATAATTATATTTTATGACTGCAGGGCACCTTTTGGGAACCAAATCTTTACAGATGGGAGCATGGCATGGCACTATGCTGCAGTGTCTGTGTGGTGAGCCCCAAGCTCTGTGGAACCAGACACTTTGCACAGGGTTAATTTATGTTTGTACTCTTTACACCTTTGCTATGATCTTGTCCTGGAAGGGGAAGGAGAGACGAGGTTGTAGAAAGAGTGACCCTGGGTATGCCCAAAGCAGCCAGGTCCATAGGAGGTGATGACCACAATCAATTTGCCATGAGCAACAAATCTCTGTGTAGGGTCCTAAAAGAAAGAACTGCACCTTCCTTCTGTTGGAGGGCAGCACAGTGACTCAGAACAGCCCTGGCATTGCTCAGCCCGAGATTGAGGGGTGGGAAGGGAAGAGCCCTCACAAATACTGAGTTTACAAATAACAGTAAATTACTGATTCTGATACTTGCTGTCACAAACTCAGAGAATGTTGCTTTTTCTCTGTCTACAGTCCTGTTTCTCCCCTTGGAAATCCCTTAGAGGCCAATGTACTCTCTCTGGATGATGGCATCCTCTTAAGTTAGGTGTTCTTGATCCATCCTGCCATATCCTGCATCTTCCCAAAGCATGTAACTTTAAATAAGTGCTTGATTTTAGACTGTGTAGACACACTGTGTCCTGTTTCTTTAAGTTATGCAGAAGAAAGATCTTGCCAATGTGAAAGGTTTAGTAATTTTTAAGAAAAATTCATAAAAACAAAGATTTTAAAGGAACTTCAGAAAATTATTTCTGTTTTGCTAGTGAGTAATCAGAAATCTTAGAAGACTTAAATGATCCATCCTCACTAGCAGGGTTAGATAGGAAAGAAACCTAATTTTTCTAATGTGAGACTGCTGTCTCTCGCTGCCACAGCACTCTCACCAGTAAAGCTATCACAGAACCACTCTTCCTTCCTCTCTCATGCTTTGCATGTCCTCTGAAATGGCAAAACATCTTCTTGTGATAGACATCAGTGAAACAAGTCTAAATGTTTCTGTAGGTGTCTTTTTAAAATGTGATATACCATATAAGTTGGAGTGTTTGGGTCTTAACACCGTATGCACACATATAAATATCCTAGGCCTTGGAGTGACCAATTGAAAAGGAATTTCCCAAGTGTGCATTTCAACAGAAAATTGGATGAGCAGGAGCCAAGCTTCCTGTTTCCTTTCCTTTAGTGTTTTGTCTGCTGCATCTGCATGTAAAGTTATTTTATGAGCTGAAAGGTTTGAACCAAAGATCATAGCCAGGAGCTAATCTCCACATTTTAAAAGTATTTGAAAAGTAAACTTGGTTACACCAGCGAGGATCTCTGACCTGATTTTGGCAGGGAATCTTACACCTCACTGCTCTCTGGTGGAAGCACCAGCACCATGCTGCTCTGCAGAGGATGCGCAATGGTCTGGGAGTGTATGTACAAACCTCTTGGAGTGACCCGGGAGAACTGAGGCTCCCAAGGCTGGAAAGTAGGCACACATAGGACAAAAGACCATCCTGTCTCGTGGGGAATTTAGAAAAGTAGGAGTCAGCAAGGTCTCCTTGCAAGGAATAGTCAAGGTAATGTATTAAAAATATTCTGTCCGTGTGTAACAAAACTCCTGTAGCTTCAGGACTGACAACACTTGTGTACTCCCTGCAAGACTCACAGGATGGGCTTGGGGTATTGTCCTCCTGCCTCAGTTTCCTTTTCCTTCTGGCAGAATAAAAATGCTGACCTCTGTTTGCAACCACCAACACAACATTTACAACCATGAACTTAGCTTTGTTTTAAAAACAAACACTCTATGAAATTTTATGAACATGATGACTTGTTGAAGGATGCAGTTGGCTGGTGCAGCTACAGTGCATCCAGAGGAACATCCCAGGCTACTCCAAGCTGCTGAACACTCCCTTGGTTATACATAAGGATAAGGATTTGACCCCCTGGGCTACTGTGGGGCAACTACAGTGTTCATTTGTGGCAGATGTTGCAGTGTTTTCTAGTTCGTCTTTCCCTCCTGCTATGAATGCTGTGAAGAGATAAAGAACAAAGGAAACAGAGATGAGCTGATGGGCTTCCTCCTTCTATGTAACAAAATGAAGGTTAATTTATCAAGAGGAACTGCTGCAGATTTCATGAGATACATAAAGCTTTAAGCCCAAGTAATCACCATTGCCAAACCAGTCTGCTCAATGGGATAAAATGTCTTCCCCGTGCCCACTGAGTGGGAAATCAGTTGATCAGAGGCATTTTCACCACCAAAAAGCGTTTTTGCATGCTGCCTCTAAGATGACCTTTTATAAATCCCACCAAATCCTAGCTGGCTTCCCACCATGTTGCTAATAGTTTGATCTGTGACCTGCTAATGAGGTGCATATTGTTTCACCTCCAGTAAAGGTATTAGGATGTCTACTCAGTTCTGCAGCACCACGGAGATTATAGTTGCTTGTGCCAGGAGGAAAAGGAATTTCCAGGGCATAAGTCATCATTTAGAGTTATTAACAAAGGGATTTATTATGTTGCTCTGTTTCAAACAGCAGTGTACACGATGCCTAGAGCATGCCAGAGTGCAGCTACCTACCACATAATGTCCTAATGAATCACCACATGCTGGAGGAGCTGTAGAACCTCAACATTCAATCTCCTGTCTCTCCCCCCACACACCAAATTGACAAATAAGGCCATAATGGCTTTTCACTTTTATCAGGTAAAAGTGATCTCAGGAAGATGAGTACATTGAAACCACATTGAGAAGAATGTGGGGTGGGGGGGAAATCCACTTTTGGGAAGAAAAAAAAAAAGAAAAAGAGAAAAAGTCTTGGTGCAGCAAAACAGTTTTAATGCAAAGTTAAGTGTTAACCCTTATCCCCACGGGCGTGGGGGGGCTGTGTCTGTTCCCAGACAGTCAATGGGATCTTTAACCATGACTTCAGGGCTTGCAGAGTCAAGTCCTACTGTAAAAAGAACTTTGCTTTCCAGAGCTGGGAAGATGAGGCTGACTAAAGGCTATTGAATACAGCCTGTCCATGCTTGCCCTCTCTGTAATTTATTGTAATTGAAGGCCAAAGGCTTTCTCCTCTAAAACAAGCAGTTAAGAAATAATTACTGAACCAGGGTTCTGTGAGTTTTAATTAAGCAATGTTTAGAGTACATATGGAGTTCTCCAGGTGGCAGGAGAGACAAATTATTATTTATTTGCTTTTGCTCATTTTATTTGCATTTTCAGGCTTAAATGCTAAAAGAACTATGTTTTATTCTGATTTTGCTTTCAGTAAAAGTGCTATAAATTTTCTTATTTACTCCATATGGAAACAGACTCAATTAATATTTATTTGTCTGTGGTTAATAGCTCAAATAATCTCTGAAACTCCACAGTCCTCTCTGGTTGTGTTTTGGGAGAGGTGGAAAAAAATCCCAAACATATCGTTAAACTCTATTTGATAACTGAGTAATTGTTGGCATTTTTCAACACTCTGTTTTCATTTCAAATTCTCATTAATGCTTTTTTGAGGGACAATTTTTCCCCTGGGAAAACCTTCTTTCACCCTCATGAAAGTAAGTTGCTTTGTCTTGGAAGAGAGCCAGCCCTTAAATGGACTAAGAAACAAGTTCATCTCCCTCCACAGACTCCCTTATCCTTTTCCTCCTTCTCTCCTCCCACCCCCAACCATGCCCTGTGTTAAGCAGTGGGGTTGAAACAAGTCTTGCAGTCAATCCCCTTAGAAGATTGCAGTGTTTCTCCTGCTTCCATTTATTGTTCCTTCCAGATGATGAGCCATAGGATTGTGGACTTTTACCTTTTTGGTAAACTATTGATTCCTTTCGATAGTTTACAGGGGAGAAGGCTGGTGACATCACAAACAATGATTTTTAGGACCATTTAGCATCTCAAAAGAAAGAGTTTCTTAAAAAAGAGAAAAGTGACAGAGGTACCTTCTATTTTTAAAGCAAAGCATGGGTCAAATTCTGCTTCCACTGAACTCTGTGGCACAGCTCCCACAGCTTGTGCTAAGAGGAAGCTTGGGCCCAGGGGATGATGAAGCCAGTGATTATACAGCACATTATGCTAAAGAAAAATTAAATCAAATGCAGCTGCTTTTATATAATTCAAAGACAGAACTCAGTGTTTTCTTATATTATTTTTGGTTTCTTCTCCCCTCTCCCCTCTCTGAACACTGATTTCTTGCCTACAAAGAAAAGCTTCAAAGAACATAAGCAAATCCAACCCTTTTATTTAAGTTTTTCTTTTTTACTCCCTTTTTTATCCATTAAAAAAAATTAAGAGGCGTTTCTTCCACTTGACTGTGATGCAAAAATCCTGGTTTTTAGTTCCTTTGGTGATGCCTTCATGGTGTTAGGGGACTCAAAACTGCTTTAAAGAGGGACAAGCTGTTGTCTCAAACTCAGCTTTAGAAAAGTTCCACCGTCCTCTTCAATCAAACAAGGATTTCAACATCAATTCAAAAAGACTTGTTTTCAAACTAGAATCTACAAGCTGCTGCTTACTGGAGCCTAGCCTATCTAAAAAGGTAGATCAGAAACCCCCAATGGGTTTGACAAAAACTGCATAAGCCAAGCTTGAAATTCACCAGTTTCTGCTATGTGGAAAAGAAGTCATCAAGTTAAGAAGAACAGGGTTTTAATGTAGACACGTTGCAAAGTGCAGAATATTATGTCTCTTCCTAGAGGGAAGTCTTTAGCTGGAAAAGTTTGAGTTTTTCTTGAGTCATTGACATGATTCCACAATTAAGGGCATTTTCTTGTTGCTGCTCAGGTGCTGATTCATCAAACTTCTGGAGCCCACATGAAACCTGAGCATGTTTGTGGTTCCACTGAGCTCAACAGGGGCACAATCCCATAAATAAAGAGAGATATGTGAGTCCCTTTCTGAATCAGGGCCCTATGCCAATGACAAAACTTTCATTAGCAAGATGTACCATCAAATAATTTCCACTAGAAGATAGTGTTTGCCTGCTTTACTAAGTAGGTGGATATTTGGTTCTGTCTTTGAATATAAGCAGACACATTATGAGCAGGTCCTTGACAACCAGTGTTTGTGGAAATAACATTGCTGATATAATCCTGATAAATGTTAAGGTTTGTGCAACTCTTTGCCATTCTTTACATCCCTCAAGAAAAAACAATTGCAACCACATAAGTAAACTCCCCACAGATCTGGAAGATGAATGTCTCTGATGTAACTGATGTAATATTTTTAATTATTTTTGAGATGCATTCAATGGCTTTGAGAGCATCTGAAGTTGTGACTTAGTAGATAATTTTGCACGTAATAAGATGCAAAATTTAGCACATGTATTTTGGAGAATCCTTTTTATTTTTTTTTTTTTTTCAGGGACAGGAAGTGAAAGAAAACTGCCAAGGTGAATAAAAAAAATAAAGAATGAGAAACAACTTTTTTTATGAAATTGTTAGGGAAATGGCGCATTATCAGGTTGCATACATTCATTTCGCACATATAATGTACTTTGTCCTAGAAGAGATGTTCATAAAAGCCTCTCAATTCAGTCATTTGACAGATGAGATCTGTTCTTGGTGTCAGTCACTGAGTTACAGGTCTCTTCTTCTATTTTGCTGCTGTGATTCTTATTCTGTTTATCTTTGTGCCCACACAGTATATCAGTATAAATTTATATGTGTGTGCGTATTCTATACATACAGACTATCTTTATTATGCAGATGATAGCAGTGTTAAGCTTGCTGCAGAGGGCATCTCTTTCATATTTCAGAGGAATGCTAGGCAAGGAGATCTATTCTTGAAGCCCACAACATTAGAATAAGAATGAAATAATTTTCATAGCTGTACAGTGGGGGAAAAAACAGTAAAACTCTGCAAACAGTAAACCCGGAGCCCTTTTTTTATGACATGCAGCAAAACAAAACCTTGTGTTGAAAATGTTTAGAGCAACCTCAGCACTCAGGAATGGAGTTACTGGGGTTGATTCAACACTGTCAGAGAGCAAAGTGGGTGGAAATCATTACTGTCCTCCATCCTGGCACAAGCTCCTTCTACTCCTACCTCACTCGGTGCAAAGGAGCACAAACACAGCACAGTGGAAACATGGAGGCAATATTCTGTGCAAAACAGCAGATCCTCTCTCTTTTTTCATATTTTTCTACTGGCCTTTTTTGTGTGTTCTTAAATTGATGCTATTGCTGTTATTATTATCAAGTTAAAACCGACACATCCATTTAATGGGCTCAGGTTTCTGTTTTCCACTGCACACGTAAAAGAAAAGCTTATTAAGCAAGTTCTGTGACCTGTGAAATTACTGAAGTCACTTTCTGAAGACTTTCAGTGTAGATTTTCCACAGGCTGGACATTAACTGTTGTCTTCCATGACCTCTCTGGCACCAAGTCATACTGAGGCCTTTCTCTCAGTCCAGACTAATTGGGAATTTCTCATTACTCAGACACCTATTTTTAAAGAATTCCTCAGGATTCAATATCTTCAGAACTTCAACTCTTTTGATGAATTTTGTTTAAATCAATTACCAATATTTAAAAGCCCAGAACATCTGAAAGAGGGATGGCCAGGAAACAGCCAATCAATTAATCAATGTGATTGCCTCAGAATTTTTTTTTTTACAAAACCAGATTTTTTTTCCACAAAAAAAATTTTTTTGTGTGGTTTTATTAGTATCTCCAAAATTAAGGATTCATCTGACTTGGCCTTAGTTGTGTAGTTAGGCACCTCTTTGGAAACTCTTATTTAGTGGGGGTAATCTGGATAACATTTAAATGTTGCTTCCAACTCAAAATAGTATATGATTTTATGCTCTAGGCTGAATTGACATGCATGGGGAGATGGTGTCCTGAAATATATACCTCAAGCAAACACAAACAGATCATGTACATAACAGATGTACCTATAAAAATCTACTTAGAGATGATGCAATGTCAAATGTTTTCTCAGCCCTGGGTCCTAATTTTACCACAAAGAGTGTCTACCTACACTTGTGGAAGCATAGTTGGTTTTGGATTGGATTAATAAATGTCGATTGAAAATGCTGCACAAAATCTATCTTTGGTTCTTTCAAACTATGCACAATCAATCCTCAGAAAATCTAAAAATCAGAGAATTGCAAACTGTGCTGCCTAATAGAACAGACCTTGGTTCAGATTGCACTTATAAATGCAAAAAGGAAGCTGGAAAAACGGCCTTCTTTTTGTGGTGATTTTTTTTTCATTAAAAATAGTCTGTGTAATTAATTAACGATGCATTTGTGAATGATTAAGGGCAGAGAAAAGCTGTTGAGAAAGGATTTTAAAAGCTGCACTACTGTAAATCATTGCAGTGTAAGACTTATTTCTACACAGATAATATATCCCCAAATGCCTTTGAAGTTCTGCAATAAGTGAGAGGAATAGAAAATGAAGGGTAAGAGATGCTGTAAGCAAACTGCTTCTTAACATCTCTATCAAGGCAATACATTTTACTTCAGCACGTTAAAAATGCAAACAGAATCTTTAACTCCTAAGATCAATTGCAAGCACAGAGAAACTCTGGGTTTAGGAGAAGCATTCTGTCTTGTCAAGCTCACCTTATCATAATGGAAGAATAAACAGCGTAATTATTCTCACCTTTTTGTTTGTTTTCTAATTGGATCATTTATTACTTTCGGGAAATTCAAATCCACATCAGATTTATAATGTGGGGCTTCTGAAATATTGCTTTGGTTATAGAAATGTCAAAGCTGGCAGGTAAGCTGTCTTGTTGCCTCAGGAGTCTTTTGCATGAGCAAAAATTATGGAAAAGGCCTTTAGAACTGAGTAAGTTCAACAATTTGTTTCTGTGTTATGCATGGATGAAAACTCTGTTCTTTTACCGATATTTGAGGTCCATTTATCAGCCTATGGTTTATAACATTGGTGTGCTTGAATCGAACACACAAAGGATGGGATTGTAACTGTTCTGTTTTGCAGAATGTATTCTACTTACAGGTTGGCTACAACAGGATTTGGATGACTCTTAACGCAATTTTTCTGTTTAGTTACCAAATATCTACCAATGTGAACCATGACTGATCCTGAAATGGCTCCTCTGCATTTCTTGTAAACTCTCAAGTGCTCAGACTCTTTCTTATTTAGTACTGAATGTAGTTTGTATTTTCTGCTCCTCAGCAACATAAGTTTCTGCCATGCCTTTCACTAAAAAAATGCAAAGCAAGGCCTAGAATACCATCATGTCAAACATGTACCATAAGAAATTTGGTTTAACTGTTTATCTTTTGATGTTCAGGAAGTTTACTCATGGCTTCATCACAGCATTTTGTGAGTCAATCCAAACAGATAACATATAGTATTTTTTCAGATATAGAATCAGAAAAACAATCATAGAATGGTTTGGGTTGGAAGGGACCTTAGAGATCATCTAGTTCCAATCCCCTGCCATGGGCAGGGACACCTTCCACTAGACCAGTTTGCTCAAAGCCCATTCTAGCTTGGCCATGTATATCCTGCCAATTAGGCATTTCATGTGTTAAAGGGATTGATTTTCTACATTCGGCAAAAAATCTCGGACAACAAGGAGCTCAAGGCATTTGATCTAAATCTTACTGAAGTCACTGGAAAAAAACAGGTTTGAAATCAGCCACCAGCCTAATAAGCTGCCATGACATAAAGAAAACTCTGGCCACAACTGATGACGTTCCTACACATGAGAATCTCCCATCAGCACAAAGTGGTGGTGCATGGAAGTGGCTTTCTGTCTGATCAGCTTTATCTCTACCCGAGACAGGAAGAAGCAGTTGACAGGGGGATATGACTCTGTGTGTGCACACGAACACTGAGCTGGTCCCCATGGATGCCCTTTACAAACAGTAAAGCGAAATGGGTGTTTTTAGCACTTGGTCCATCTAACTTCATTTAGAGGTTTAATTTTAAAAAACAGCATCAACTAAGCAGTAGGAAAGTTCATTTAACTTCTTAGTCTACAGTGGAAGAATAATTTGGAAGTGTGAATCCATATAGGGGATGGCCAGAAGGTACTCCCATGAACACTCAAATATTCCCTAAAACAAAGTGGAGTTACATAGCAGGGGCCTGTAAGAATTGCAGGGAGATAGGGGAGAACAAAAATTAAAGAAAGAAGGAGGATTCTGCTCCTTTAAAAAAAAAAAATAATAATTTTGGGGTTCTTTTAAGAGTGATGCTTTAGAACTGGTGATAAATTGGGAAGATTAGAACTTTATCCTCCTTTCTTTAAACATGCATATGCAGTTCTTAAAGACTGTGGAGTTTTATGAGATAACAAGCAAAGAAACCAAAACAGAAAGTAACTATTAATATATATACCTCTCCTTAGAGTCTTTATTAAGATTACATTCTTAAAATAGTGAAGGAAAATGTAGTCCAATCCTTATATATAGGATTAATGAATTTTTTCATTTTCTTCTTTCTCAAAACAAGACCAAATATTGTTCAAAAGTCATTAAAACTCAGTTTCTAGTGAGAAGAAGAAAACATACAAAAATTTCAGTTTCACTGAACTTAAATAAAAACATTTAGTTGTTCCTAGTGACTTATTTCAGAAATTTGTTTTTATTCAGAAAAAATGAGTTATTATTCTGTATATTTGTTATAAAAATATTTCTGTAGGATAATGTGAAAATATTTCTGAAGCAAAATATCTCATCAGTCTAAGGTATACAGGACCATTTTTAGTTAGGACATCAATTGCTATTAGGCATTAGGAATTGGGATGTTATCAGTGTGTTTCTCTTAAAAAAACCCCATGCTAGAATTTCAAAAATAGAAAACAAAATTTTTAAAAAACCTAAACAACTGTAGAAAAAGAAGCTATAGAAAACATGTGATCAGCAAGCAAACAAATGACAGATTAGCCACAGGGGGTTTTTGAGGAAATTATAACAAAGATGGAGAGTTTGTCATATGTTTCCACAGATAGTACAGAAAGCTAAGATGATCAGAGCTATCATAGATAAAATCATGGGATAGCATGGCAAAAGTCAGTAATTTCATGTGCTAAAATGCTTCAATAGTTTCTGTAAGTATGTGAATGATTTTTAAACCATTCATGACAGCAGAACTCCTCTGCCCTGAGTATCTGGACAGTATTGCAGAGAGGGACAAATTAATTCTGAAGTCCTGAACCTCTGTTGCTGCAAACACAAACATATACAACACTAAATACACATAAACAAATAGTCTCTTTAAATCACAAGATTTGTGTGTTTATGTATTTATTTTGGCCAAAGTTTTTCATCGTGGTCAGGAAACAGCATCTAGAACATATCCTACTGCTGATGAAATTCATTAGGGTTTTGTGTCACAGGTAGATCCATGATAAGAAATCCCCCTGAATGTAACAAGAATGAGGATTGATTCTTTGCTTTAGCTTTTATTCAATTACTTGTCTAAATGCCAAACAAGAACCCTGAGCCCAGGTGGGACCTGCTGCAGTTCAGTTATTAAAGCCAAAGTTTAGTAGTCATATCACCTTGAGTTTTAATACTCTTTTTTTTTTTTTTCTGGTTCACAGTAACCTATTAGTAGTCATATCACCTTGAGTTTAATCCTCTTTTTTTTTTTTTTCTGGTTCACAGTAACCTTAGGCAAAATGGATTCTTTTTCCTTTATTCACCTGCAAAACAACAGGTTGTAATAATTTTGAGCTGCCTCTGGGTTGCTCCCTCATAATTTTTTTTTTTTTAAGAGTAATAAATACATTAAAAATGCTTTCAGATGATAACTGCAAAGAACAATAGTACAAAGTACTATCACCATTGTGACCTGCAGAGCTTTGTCTAGCAATTGAAAAAGCCCTTAATGACAAAGAAAGATTGTGGAAGGCTGTTACATGAAATGACTTGAGGTAAACTAGTGCTGTTCACTGATATCTGCTCTTGGAAACCAGATTATCCCAAGTGAGCATGTGGCCCAAATCCTTTGCTTCTCAGAAATTTGAGCCTGTGGTGAACCTTTAATATCTTAATGTTTATTTAGGGCAGAGTGTGAAACAGCATCACCAGGCTGAGCTGGGATTGTTCCAGCACTGCCCAAAGGGTTGGTCCCCATGAACAGAGGGTTATACTTTGCCAGGGCACGCCACAGTGTGGACGTAGAATTTTCTAGACCCAGGGCCCACTTTATGCTCTGAAACGCTAAAATATCTGAGTACAGCACAAAAAGAGCAACCAGTTTGTGTCCCTATGCAAATCAAACCACTCACAGAGCAAAGGCCCCTCTGGTCCACTTTATTACAGGAAGGAAAACCCAGCTCTTTACCAGCATGGGTCAGAAAAAAATGAAATATTCAAATTTCATGGAAAAAAAGAATTGGCATTGGTTTTCACAGAACTTCTTTTAGCCCTTTTCAAAGTATTCCTTTAAATAGATCTTTCCTTCTCTCATACTTTTTCCTGCATAATACATCTTTCATTCACTATCTTTTTCCATACACATCTTTTGTTCTAAGCAGAGAGAAAGCATTTACTAAACAAAGCATATTTGGTCTTAATTCACTTAAGGTCTTGCTCTTTTTCTCATTACAAGCTGAGTTAAACAACATTATTAAAACATTTTCTTAATGTTTTTGAACTTACCTTAATTTTGCTTTTTCCCTCCACTAATGGGAAATGCTGTTACTCATTCTCAATCCACCTGCCTAATAGAAACTAGCTTCTGACAATTAAAGTGCTAGCATGTAAATTCTTGAATGACATGCCCCTATCTGAAGATTAATTTGTGCAATTTATGACTGATGAGATGCATTATTATCTGCAAACTTATCACCTCTCTTACCCAAGTTCCAGCTCAATCTGATCTTTGTTAAAGCTAAATGAGAGCAAATGCAGTTCTTGAGAACAATGGAAAAAGGTGCAAAATGCAGTACATTTTGTTTAAATCATTTTTTAGAGACACTGTCTGTGGGTGTTAGTATAGTTATGAATCATTATATAACCAAACTTGAAACAAAACAAATAAAAAAAACAGAAAAGGCACTTGTTCTTAGAGAACAAACAGTCTGTCAAAATGCTTACCACCTTAGCGCCAAAAAGGGAAAAAAACTGAAGCTTCAAAGGATTTGAAACTGCAAAATTATTATTAGGGAACGTAAAGTCAAGCAAACCCTCACTGACATTTGGATAGGGGTTGTTTTCATTCTAAAGAAAATTCATTCCTGCATTCAGTCAATCTCCTTTGTGAGTAGCCATGAAAGCCTTCCCCACCTTATTTTCCAGAGTTTCTTCTAAGAAAACTAAAGATGATGGTTTATTTTTGGGGCTTGTGTGAATGAGTTGCTGGGTTTGGGTAGTAAGGTTGCTCACACAGCGCTGACATGAAGGCTGTTCTGAAGCTACTGTTGTGACACAGCAGCAGGTTTCAGCACATTCAGGCAGAGCAATGGAATCAGGATCAGCAATCCAGCCCCAGTTATCATGATCCATGGTCAATCTCACAGTCCAAGCAATGCACATATGGCCTTAACTTGAAACTGAGTTGAAAAGTGTTGCATGAACATGATGGCAGCTGAGAGGTCTGAAAACCAGTTCCACATCTTAGAATCAAGGAATCATATCATTGTTTAGGTTGGAAAATGCCTCTAAGATGGAGTCAAAACTTTAGCCTACCACTTCCAAGTGTTTCTAAGTGCCACATTTACCTGCTTTTTTGAACACCTTCAGGGATTGTGACCCCTACAGTTCCCTGGGCAGCTGTTCCAACACTTGTGGGCAAGAAATTTTTCCTAATGTCTAATCTAAACCACTGGTACAACTTGAGGCCATTTCCTCTTGTTGTATCCATCTTCTATGGACCTACCTTGCAGGGTGGTTATTTTACCTCTTTTGGCACCTGTTTCCCCTCCCCTCCTTCAGCTGCCTGGTCAATTTAGGCTGCGATCTCTCTGAGCCTCTCTGATTTTTTAGTGTGAAGTGCTGATTTCTAGAGAGATTCTCAATATTATCACAATCAAATAAAATCACTATGTCCAGAAGACACCAGGGGTTGAATTCTGGTCTCATGTACCCTGGTTAAATGCTGACAGAGTCATCCGTATCAAATGACATGTCACATCAGATTTGAGCTTCTCTTACTAAGCACTGTAGTAGGATGATACTTTCTTCTGTAAAAAAGCTGTTCTGATTTTGCATAGAGCAAAACCTCCAGTTTCTGTGGTACAGGCACCATCTCAGGACATGTGATTTCTATAGCTCTTCAACCCAACCGTCCTAGCCACAGAAAGAGGCTGGAATGAGCAAAACTTTAAAGTAAACAGCAGAAGGAATCTGAGGACTGCTCAGTGCTGAGGACATATAGATGGCCTGCTGAAAAATAAAATCAAAACAAAACCCAGGAGCCTTTACATGGGGTTCAGGGAGCTTTGGTGGAAGACCTCAAACAGTTCTGATACTTAGTTTTAGTTTAATTCTTACCTCAATGTGAAGAAATCCTCTGTAACACATAAAGAGCACTGCCAAGGGCAACAGTTTGTTTTTAAGATCACAGGGGAGTGAAAGGGTTGGGAGGGGAAGAGAAGCCTAAAATTTCTCAAAGACTCTTGCAATGACTTTTCCTTCCTGTTCTGTACATTGATATCCTTTGCTCAGATTAAAACCTCTAGCATCTGAAAGACACCCACAACTGACACCTATTCCACTAGACTGAAAACCATTTAAAAATTATGCTGCACTGTTTTGTTTTTTTTTTTACAGTCACACAGTGATCAGAGTGGAATAGATTTAAGACAAGGTTATTTACATTAAAAAAATTTGATCGCTTGTCTAACAGCAAAACACTGTTATGTCATTAAATGATAAGGACTGTATATGGCACAGGATATCTGTTCTTTTCATAACACTGAACACATTTCTTATCCTCCTGACATTACAGTAATGTAACTTTGCAAAGTTATATTCAGATGCTGCTAGTTTTAAATGCTCCTGTACATGTTTATACAATTCATATTATGATATCCATTCTCAAAATAACTGTCAAGCCCTCCTGCTTTAAAGAAGACACAGTGTATTGCCCTGAAACACTGTATACTGCAGAAGCAGAGCAAGAAGACTGTTAAAGAATGTTAAAACAATGATGTGGATTATTATTTCCTTGCATGGTAGAATCATCATTTATCAAAATCTCATTTGGCAAATTGCATTTCAAAACACAGGACTGACGCCTTAGTTTGTTTGAGGGAGGGGGTAGTTAGAAGTCTTTGCGGTTTTTATTGGGTTTTTTTGTTTGTTTGCTTGTTTATTTGGGTTTTTTTTTCATTTTTCTTTTTTTTTATATATATTTTATGTCTAGGGACATGAGTAATGTCCCCAGCTATCAGAAAAAAGAGCACTGCATTCAGCCCTGGTTCAACCTGGTTGAGAGAAAATGCAAGGCTGAATCCTAAAAAGCAGCATTGTGTTCATAATCTACTCAGTAACCCTCAGGCTATGATTCAGCTCCCTTGGGTTTCCCAGTCACTGAGTCACCTTGATCAGAAACCTGATTACTGATGGCTCCCCCTGTAGTCAGTGGGGAAAGATAAGCTCCTATGGAGACTCAGGGTAGGAAGCCTGAATCACCCTGGGGGGTGACATCAGCCATATGGAATAACCCATGCCCAAGAGACTCATAGCTGCAGACCACCCCTTGGACATAAAATTCAGGAAGGGAAATGAATTTTGCTACTCCTTCCCCTTCTTAACGAGAAAATATGTTTGTTTTGGAAGGGCAAAGCAGAGAAATAGTTGTCATGTGTTGAGCAAAGACTGGGGAAGTGAAGCAGATGTACTTCAGAGAGCTCTTTCATGGCAGGAAAGGGAAATGG
The DNA here is from genome assembly GCF_000691975.1 of Corvus brachyrhynchos. Lineage (NCBI taxonomy): Eukaryota > Metazoa > Chordata > Aves > Passeriformes > Corvidae > Corvus > Corvus brachyrhynchos. The sequence goes on from NW_008239288.1 coordinate 3,312,513, forward strand.
TTTAAAGATCATACAGCATTACAGTAGGTTTGCTCACCTTTCACTTCAAAGGTTCACTCATCTTCTGTTCCATTTTGGGCAGTGAGTTTATGGGTTATACCATTTGTTTGGCTGTATTTAAAATAGCTTTCCCATACCAGACTATGCTGGCTAACACCAACCATGGTCTGCAACCCACTTGCTGTAGTACTCTTGGCCAAGTTTAACTGAGATGGCACAAAGTACAGGAAACTTCTAAAATAGCCTGAGCTGAAGACAGAAATTAAACTAAGTACACTAATATCAATCCTTTTGTTTTCACAGGAAAATGCTGTGGCAGGAGTGATCTAGGTCAGTGAAGATTTGAATAGGGCCTTCAAATACCACCTCTATTAATAACAGTGATTGAAATCTGAGTCTTTGGTGATCCTCAGTGCTGTTCCTCAGTGGTGTTCCTCAGGGATCCATCTTGGGCTGGGTGCTGTTTAACACCTTTGTTGGCAACACAAACAGTGGGTTTGAGTGCACTCTCCTCCAGTTTGATGATGACACCAAACTGTGTGGTGCAGTTGACACACTGGAGGGAAGGGATGTTATCCAGAGGGATCTGGACAGGCTTGAGAGGTGGGAGCATGCAAAGCTCATGAAGCTGGACAAGGCCAAGTCCAATGAACTGAACCTGGGGTGGTGCAATCCCAAGCTCAAGCACAAGCTGGGCAGAGAAAGGATTGAGAGCAGCCCAGAGGAGAAGGCCAGATGTATTGAAGAGAAGCTGCCAGGGTTGGGACAGACACCCAAGCTATCTTAATGACTTATATGCCACGATCTTGTTTTAAACATTCTTTCATTTTGAAAGGCTCTAAGATACTTCTCCATTGCTGATTAGATGAGAAGTTAAAAGAATCTGGCAGATTCTACTGACCCTTACCAGACACATCAACTTCACTGGCCAATTTAAAGATCCAGGAATTGTCCCAAACAGTCAAGTGGTGGAAAAAAGAATAATTCTGTTTTCATTGTATGTACAGATGCTGACGAATGGAGAAGACTTGGCAAATTCCAGTCATACATGGTTGACTGAAATCTAGGGTATAATCAAGTTTGCCATCCTCTACTTTTCCTGTCTAATGACTGTATTTGGGGAAAAAAACTAGATAAACAGTTAAAACAGGTCTTCTCCATTTCTCTAAATCCTTTGCTCTTTGAAGTCATGCACAGTCACATATCCATGTCATTTCAATGTTAGTTTTCCTGTCAAAATCACTACCTTCATCACTGTTGACCACAAGTGCAGCAGTATGGGATCACCTGGTGTTAAATACTGATAATCTACTGCATTGCCTTTTCACTTCCAGGGTGCATCCTCTGTTAGGCAAACAAGGCAACATCAAAATGGTTAATAGGAAGATATTTTGCAGAGATCTTGACAAGCAGGGGGGTTACATATTGGTTAGAAATGTTCACAGCAGAATCAAGCTGAGCACAAGTCCCCAGCCATGGATGAGGAGCAGCACACCGGGCTCTGCCAGTGAGCAGTGCCAGGGTACTGGAGTGTGTACAGTGAATTGTCAAAAACATCCTGGGAAAAGCAAAAGAAATAGGCTGGATTCTGCCCCATGAATCACCCGGCCAAATTAATCAGAGACTGTTTGACAAGTCATGAAAGACAGATTTTGTGACATGAAGAGAGAAAAAAAAGTAATCAGAATCTGTCATAGTGCCAAATCAATCAGAATTTGTGGACTGGATGCTGAAACTCACTTGTAAAAGTATGTTAAAAAAACCCAAAAAACCCAAACTGGGATGAAACTTTGGACTCTGCCAGTATGTTAATTCAGTGGTTAAAACTGATAAAAATGGGTAAAGCAATTTGAATATAAGTTGTGACATTCAAATATGGGACTCAAGACTGAAATCTGTTGCTCTGAAAGTCATAAACATGGACATGTTTTAAGGTAAACACAAGGATTTTTTTCGTGTTTATCAAACACCAAAAGAATGCACTGTAATGAGCTGCTGCTATCAGACCTACAGCTTCGGGAAGTTGTGCTGATGATAAGAATTTTGATCAGCATATCTGCATCCAGTGCAAAATAGATATATCCCTCTCCTGGTTTTGCACAAAATATGCAATAGTTTCATACTGATTTGCTAGATGCAAAAAAAACCAAAACAAAAACTTTGTAAATCTGTATCTTGAAAAAAAGTTGAAATATCTAGCACTAAGAAGATAGAAATTGTAGCACTTCAGATTAAACTTTCAGAATTAACTCCATCTCAACATTCAATTTCCCTGTTACCACTCATTTTGTCAGTTAATACAACAACAAAAATAATATGAACAGCAATACCTTTTACAAATTCCTGCCATCTTAAACTATCTCAGACTTGGGAAATACTGAAATGTTTAGGATGCAGTTGTTGTGTTTCTCCTAAATGTAGTGCAAGTGCTGAGTTCGGGCATTTATGACTTTAGACTTAGTTGTCTGGTTTCCTTTAAACTTGATTTCTTTCGTAGATCTTATTGAGACTTGAGGAAAATTGTTCAATGGTTCCAGTCTTCCAGACACTTAAATTTGGAAAGATACAGATTAAACTGAGATTAAGTTAATAAAAGAACCACTGGGGGAAAAAAAATAAATAAAGGAAATAAAATTTTCTTTGCATATGTTTTAATAAAAGCGTCTAGGAAATACACCTATGCTTTTCATATTCCTTCAGCATTTTCCTACACATTTTGCTTGATAATTAGGTTATTACATGAAAAGCAAAGAATGGTCCTCAATTTTAAAACAGCTGAGCACATCCTCAACTTTCTGCATAAAACTGCAGCCACATGAAGCCTTCAAAACAAATAGCACTACTCCCTAATATAAATGCACGTAGGCATGTTCACAGGTCTGTGTTTCAAGGTTTGATTGTTAATCATTTTTTATTTGTCCTAATTACATTTTTAATTGAAACATACAAGAAAAAATGTGTTAGGTTCACTCTTGACTAATTCACACTTAATCATCTTAACATAAAAAAAATAATATAAAACCCCAAACATTTACCTTTCAGTTGAATCCAAGCATGGATAGTTCCAGCCCCTCAAATTTATTTTGAGAAAGTTATGAGTGTCTGAGAAGAAAGGGGAGGGAATAGGCTGGAACTGACTTATGAATGCCATATTGTGTAGCTAAATCCTGTTTCCCTCTGTTATTACAGAATATTGCTCCTTCCCTGCAGATTAACAAATAAAGAAAAATATATACTAGAAAGATTCCAGTCTTTCCAAACTATGTATTATACACACTGCTTATGATTGCTTTGATCTTTTGAATTTCAAAATTGTAAGTCTATTAAAGGTTTAGTATACTAAGAATCAGGAGCTAATCTTACATTAAAGTGATTTGACTCATAATAGTGTAAAATGTTGATACAACCATATATGTGATTTATTTAGATGCCACTCAAAGACCTCTTAAATGGTGGTCTCACTTTTCAGTAGCTTGAGGGAACACACCTCAGTCTGGTTCCTTCCTTCTGTAAAGAAGCCACAAGGCTTCAGACCTGAGACAAACTCAGGAAAAAGAACTTTATGAAGTGTCCATGTCCATCACTCTCACTGCAGTTAGCTTGACCTGCTGTAGAAACTCCACAGAAACAGAGAATAAAACCAACAAATTAAACCCAACCCATGGTAATATACTCTGGCAGCTGAAAGGGTTATGCTCTTGGTAAATGAATCTGGTTTCTGTGTGCACAAGAAATATCATGTGAGTAATGACAACTCTTCAGGGCTCTTTCTAAAATTCCTTGTGAAGGACAGATCAACTCTTCTGTGATCCAGAAGATGAAAATGTCTCAGTTCATGTGCCTGAAATACATTAACACAGCTGCAGAAATCACAGAACTGTATAATTTACTGCAGGGGTGAAAAGCTCTGATGTCCATCATTCATGTTATTTGGACAGTGAAATAATTCATTGGAGGGTGTGTTTTTGGTTTTCTCTGATGAATGGTCAACCTAAATGTTTTATGGCTTCTAGGTCCAGGATTTAGGATTTGAACAAACAAGATTTTGAGCAGACTAGTTCTGATCCTAAAGTGACTTAAACACATATGTAAGTGCTTCGCAGGGTCGCCCCCAGATGAGCCAGCACCTTCTGGGGACAAACATTCAGTGTTACCTGAAGAAGAAGTAAAAACTTGCTCCTCTGCTCTTGCATGTCTCAGGTTCCAACCCCAGCTGCTAAAACACAGTGAGTTCATTAGATCAGCTCAATTTCACTCTCTTTCCTCTGATGAGGTGTGCTCATTGGGGTGATGAAAAGCAAAGAAAGGTTTCCGACTTCCTAAACCCTACTTTCTCATGAAACCACAAACATCTGTAGAGGTGCAGATGCCAAAGCTGCCATAGTGGACAACTGGGCTTGTCCTCCCTTTGCAGAGGTAACAGTGAGAGAAACCCCAGATGAATTATCACTTTCACTGCAAATTCCCTTTGGCTTGGCTCCCTTGAGCAGCACACAGGAAAGAAGGCTTGAAAAATGCCTGAAAATCACATGGTGAAGTTGTAAATATTTTGCCTTTCTTTATTTTATTCTAATGTGTATATTTGATAAAGATGCCATTTTCTAATACTGCATTATTCTAACTGATGATATTAAATACATGGCTAAACCCTTAGTGTTTTTTTGTTTGATTGGTTTGGGGATTTTTTCAGTTTTAAAAGTATCAGATAGGAGTTGGACTTTAATAAACCTCTTTATGATGGCCTGATATGTGACAAATGTTATGTCATCGTATCTTGAAGAAGCAACCATTCAAGATTATAAATTTAATGTGATTATATGACTAACAATCTATAAGCATGGTATGGGTTCCAAATATCTCTGAAATTCCGTTACTGCAATTTTTTAAGAATTAACACAATCATTACTCTGTAACTTGATAATTATCTCTGGTTTACAGATTTGTGATTTCAAGTCACTCAGGAAAAGCAGCTCCTTCACATTTTTCCTGACTAAATAAAAGCCTTATCCATTACCTGGCTTTGTTGGTAGTCTTTCAATATCATAAACAAATTAATAATTTAATGCACCTTAGAAGTAATAGATATGGAATGTAAGGGGTTGTTTTTCAGCGCCTGAGATGATGATGGATAAAAGTGTTGTTTTGAACCCAAAGCTGAAATCCTCAGACTAAACAAATATTGATCATGGTAAGGATGCTGTGCTGGAACAACTTATTCATTTATTTCACATCAAGTACTGCATGAATTTTCCTGCTGTTCAAATGAAAAATACAAAATTCACTTTGTCAATTTGTATTATTAACTTTCTTCTAAAAATCAGAGTCTGAGTGTCACATACAAAGAACTGAAATCACCCAGAGACAGAGCTGTGAAATATATATTACTTTCAAATTGGGAACATATCTGTACAGATTTTTTGAAACAACTGACCTTTTCAAAACAACTTTAAAAAAAAATAAAGCAAAGATTGTATTCAAATGGTCTGGAGAATTGTTGCTACAAAGAACGTGAGGTACAAGATTCATGCAGAAAATTCTAAAGGAATTACTTGATAGGAATGAGGAAACAGGAGTAGAGGGACTATTTTACTTTAGGTTTGTTAAGAAATAGCAGAAGTGTTTATGTAAGAGTAAAATATCCTTCCACCAACTCCTGCATCTACAAATTGCAGGTCCTTCCAAGGTCTCAATGAGACAAAGGCATGGAACTCTGTTGCAGTTCTTTCCATGACCTGGTATCTTTTTATAGAAATTATTGGGAAATAAAAAATGGTTCTGAGATATAATGCATTGTTATGAGTTTCTAATCTAAAAAATTGTGGGAAAGATCATTTTTCCACTCTCTGCCTGGCTTTTACAGCCAGTGATATTTTCATATCTTTTTTCAACATTCCAAATTTTCTTACTGAAAATCTTCAGCCAAACCTCTTTAGATGCCTTCCTTATTACTAAAAAACATATTTATGTTTAAAACAAAACAAGTTGAAAAGTTGAATTGCTATATAAAAATAAGTAAGCAAAGAATTCTAAACCAAAACCTGATTCAAATTTTTCAGAAAGTTAAAAAGGAAGGAAGTGCCAATGGGACAAAACTTTGTGACTAATCTGCTTTTGTACTCAGGGCTGTTGCAGAGGTGAGGGAATTCTCTTCACAGGGTGGCAGACAGACATCCAATGCTTTGTCTATTGGGTGACTTAGATAAATTATAGGCGACCACCAATATATAGAATTTGCAATTTCATAGAACTGTACGGTCATAGAATCATAGAATATCCTGAGTTGGAAGGGATCCACAAAGATCATCCATCTCCAGCTCCTGGCCCTGCACAGGACTACTTCATCTCCAAGGTCATTCTGTGATTCTATGCTTAGTCCTGAACTCTTGTAGTAGAGTGCCCTAATACAAAAATGTGTTGCACCCACTCAAACTAAGATTGTAATTCAGGACATACTTTTATTAAGAATTTTTGCAAGTACAGTACAGATCCAAAACATTCTCTATTTCATCTAGTATGTCTGATGAATCATCTGAGTTTAGCTTTTGGACACAAGTATAGCTGGCATTGGAGTTGGGTTTCTGCAGTCAAGCCCAGCATGGGTCTGTAGTTCCTTGCAAAACATTGATCCTTGTGATGCTGTAGGGTCAGGCATCACTCCCAATAACCTATATATGACACTAGCAGATATGGTTTCTCTTCCAAATTTCATCTCCATTCCTGACCTACCTATACAGCCAAGTATGAAACTTTTTGAAATGATTGCTAGAAACCACAGGTTATGACCTAAAGATTCCACTTCTAATAAAAATGAAAACACCAACCCAGCAACAGCTGCTGTTAACAAGTTTCAGATGCCCGGCTTGCAGCTCTGCAAGGGAGTAGATTTGATTTAGACTAATGGCAGCAGCTTTCCTTATAAAACATCACTAGAACTTTTCTCAGAGCCCTGGTGGTTTTTGCAGTCACATGCCCTTGACCCTAGGAAATTTTTTTTTTAGTTTTTTTTCCCCAAAAGTTTAGCTACAGTTAAGATTCATCAAAAAAGAGACAAAACTCCAGAGTCTATTCTAGGTTATGTACGAAATTCAGTAGCTCCTGAATAATGGAAGTATCATAAAACCCACACTAGAGTCTGAAGACTTTGGATGAGTGAAAAGATCAGGAAAAAAAACATAGAAATATCCTTTTGAGGTAAAATGTTTCTGATAAGATTTAAATCCCAGGCTGATTTGTGTCTCCTTCTTGGTGAGGTACTGTAGTGCTATTGCTCTCTCCCTGCAGGCAGAAACCACTCCTCTGAGGAGATACCAGTCTTATCCAAGGTGAACCTGCTCCCACGTCTCATCTAATGCATTCTCTAATGAAACTTCCAGCTTCAAAACTTTCAACTACAAAGTAGAACCAAGTAAGAAAATCTGGTGCTGCTGGGCAACAAAGATATAACAAAACAGTTTGAGAACAAACCTTGTCCCCTTTCTGAACAACCCCAACTCTCTCAGCCTGTCTTTGTAGGAGAGGTGCTCCAGCCTTGTGATCAACTTAGTGGCTCTCCTCTGGACTTTCCCAACAGGTTTCTGGTGCTGGGGGCCCAGAACTGGGCACAGCACTTCAGGTGGGTCTCATGAGAAAAGAGTAGAGGGGGAGAACCACCTCCCTTGACTTGCTGCTCATGTTTCTTTTAATGCAACTATCCAAGTAGGTTACTCCATTGATTATAAATTGGGGCATGATCAAGCACTTATTCTTTTATGTATTACACTTAAATGGGGTGTAGAAATATTACAGTAGTGTGTAGATTGCAGAATATCATAAGAAAATCGTAAGAATATCATAAGAGAATAAGTATTTCAGTTAAATACAGAGTTACTAGATTTTTTCACTTTCCACACAGCCCTAAAGTACCCAGCAGAGTTCTGCACCCACTGCTTTGGTAAATGAGGACATTTCTGAAGGTCTGAGTCACTTTCATGCTGTGTAATGTCTGGGGGTGGCTCACAGGCCACCACT
>NW_008239288.1:3320543-3338925 GCF_000691975.1 Corvus brachyrhynchos
CTGAACCTGTCCCAGAGAGTTTCAGAATCATTCATGATCCCAAACCTTCAAAGCTGAACAGTGAATGAAAGTTGAACTCATTCAAGAACACTCTTGAAAGGGAAAGTTTGATGACAATTTAGCATTTATTATTTTTCCAAGGAAAGGATGAAGTTGTCTTCTCTCTCCCCCATCTGAGACTAACAGATCTTCTCTCTCCCCCATCTGAGACTAACAGAATAAATTTACTAAAAGAATAAGTTAATTCTCTGTGTGTGTTTATGTTATACTGAACTTCCTTTTTTAACATTCTTGCTTTCCCTTGAACACTGGTTTGCTCTGAAACGTGCAATATGCTTACCATGTTTTAACATCATTCCTTCTTGTTTAAAGCAACTTTTGGCATCTATAACAGATCTTATTAATGACAACATAATCCCAGCTCTGATAATGAGTCACTCGAGTCATGAGACAGGCAACTCCAGAGTGTGATTCCTCCCAGTTTGAGAAAAATGGTCCAAAATAGATAGGTTGACATGTCTTTGGAAATGCCTGTGCTTGTGTGACGATATTCAAATCTCTTTTTGTCACTTAAGCCATTTTAACTCTGGAATTATTATGCTGCTTTTCTTCACAAGACTGTCACTCAGATCGTTCACAAACTGCTTTGAAGGTGGAAAGTGTTGTTATGACTCAGAACATGTAATTGTGGCCTCCCTGTAATGACAAAGGATACCAGTTTTGGTTGAAGTGCTAAATAGGAAATAAAGACACAAACAAAGTTTGCAATGTGTTTGTTAGGCTGTAAATATCAACTGAAAGTATCCTCCATTAGATGGGTAATATTTTTTCTTCACCCTTGTGTAAAATTGTGAATATTTATACCTGAAAATAATGTACCATTTTAGCAGTGAACTTGTATGAAGTATTTGCAAGAACCATTTTGTATCTGCTTACAACTCAAGATTAAAATTGAAACTTACTTCTTTATGAAAAATGGATTTATAATCCTAGACTTTACACTGTAAGACACTTTGCTATTGAGAAGTCAAATTGTCCATTGAATTGTTTCCCCTTTTCAATTTTTACAGACCATTTTTAGCTCAAATTTAGAATTATGTCACAGAAATAAAAATTCTTGGAGAAACAGTTGCTTTTCAAGCAGTTGTAAGGAAGCCAGGTGTTTTAAGAAAAACTGCATCCAGTGCCTGCATCAAAGTACAAGGAATGAATATAGATCATCTTATATAGAAATAGAGGAAAAGAAATGGACTTAAATGAGAGAAATACAGAAATAGAGATAGAAAGAAATAATTAGGAAGAAAGAAATATAGTGCTATCTCATTTACAAACAAACAAAGAGAACCCACACCAAAGGTCACTCTTCAATCATCTTGTTGTTGAAAGATGGAGAGTTAGGAAAAAAATGAACCAGAGAAATCTCAAATCACAGAATCACAGAATCATAAAATTGTAGAATCATAGAATGGTCTGGTTGGAAGGGACATTAAAGATCATCCAATTCCACCCCTCCTGCCATGGGCAGCAACAACTTCCACTAGGCCAGGTTGCTCCAAGCCTTGTCCAACCTGGCCTTGGTCACTTCCAGGAGTAGGACATCCAGAGCTTCTCTGGGCAACCTTATTCCTTCCAATCCTCATTGCAAAGGACTTCTTTCTTTTGTCTATATTAAATCAACCCTCTTTCAGTTTTAAACTGAGTTTCTTCTCCTGTCACTACAAGCCTCTGTAAAAGTCTCTCTCATAACCCTCTTCTAGATATTGAGAGGTCACAATAAGGCTTCCTCAGAGCCTTCTCTTCTCCGTGCTGAGCAATTGATAACAATCACAACTATGGTTGTGAAATAATGGCAACCTGAAGAGTAAAGGAAATTTAATTTAGTATTTTTGAGAGTTTCTTCAGCCTTTGGGAAAATTCAAATTTGTCACACACACAGATACCCTCCTCTTCACTTTTGTTTAAAGAAAGGTTAAGGTGGCAATATTTGCTGTCTTTATTTCTATATAAATGATTCATAATAATGTGTATACATAGCAAATTCAGATTATGTGGGAATGAATACGTGTTCTTACTAAAGGAGTGAGAAAATCAATTGTGTTTGGTATCAGCACTTGTAGACAGGAGTTCAGTTAGAGGTGGGCGGCCTTGTGGTAATAGGAGGGGGAAAAATTAAATTCTAAGAAATAAGAGGGGTTAGTATGGAAAAAGGGTTATTTTTAGACTCAAGGAGCACACTGTGCTAATATGAATGTTTAAGCCTTGAGCATTGCTTTGCTGCAAAAGGTCAAGTTCTCAAATCCCATTTTTTGGACTGACTTCTTATGTACATAAAAAGTTGTAATAAGAACGACAATATTAATTCAGGTGCAATAATTTAATTTGTTATGTAGGATTAAGTTGAATTTTATTTGTTGTTTTAACTCCATTAATTTCATATTAATTCAGAGCATTGAGTTAAGGCATGTGATGCATAAACAACAAGTAGGACAAGAAATCTTTTCTTCACTGTTCATTCTTGGCAGGTGACCCTAAAATTGATGTATCATTACACACCACCTACCACTGATTTACCTGTTTTCAGACTGTTCTGTGCCAACCATTAAAGGACTGTGGGAATGTGGGGAAGAAGAAAACTCTCAGTAGGACCCACTTATGAGGTCTCTTCTCTTTCAGGACAGATGACTGGTTTCCTAAAGTACCTCTGTGGCAGAGGGAGAGTTGTTGATTCCGTTTAATTAGTGAGCACTGCTCTATCAAAGTGAAGGACAGTCACTACATCCTATTTACAGTATTTTCATGGTCACAATGTGACAACTACTCCAGGCACAGACAGAATTGTGAAATCATAGAATCATTAAAGTTGGAAAAGACCTTCAAGGTTATCAAGTCCAACTCTCAACTCAGCACCACCACCATGTTCACCTCTGAACCACATCCTCAAGTGCCATAACCACATGTTTGTTGAAAGCTTCCAGGGATGGTGACTCTGCCACCAGGGCAGCCCATTCCAATGTCTTACAACCCTTTCCATGATTAAATTTTTCCTAATATCCAATCTAAACCTCCCCTGATGCAACTCAAGGCCTTTTACTCTCATCCTGTCATTTGTTACATGGGAGAAGAGACTGACCTGACCCTCACTACAACCTTCTGTCGGGGAGATGTAGAACATGTTAAGGTTTCCCCTCAGTCTCTTTTTCTGCAGGCTAAGCAACTGCAGTTCCCTCAGCTGCTCCTCATAAGATATAGGGGAACAAAGGGCCCTCAGTTCTGGGAAAAAAATTCCAAAATATCCCCACAAACAGATACAGTTCAGGCTAATGATCCTATTTCATAAATATCCCTGCTGTATGGATGCCTGTAATCGTTACCTCAGTCCCAAGTAGGAGTTTTTTATTGTTCAGAGGGTAATGACAACTCTTATATGTACCCAGTTGACTATTTTTTGTTTATACCAAGCTTTGCATAAAATCCTGCACAGACTTTATGGACCTAATTGTATGACCCAGGTTGCATTGCCCAGTCTATGAGATGGAGGTACACAGTGCAGAGAAGTAAAACCCTTTTAACTGCAGCTCATGGAGCCATAGGTGATACCAGTATGAATTAGATGAGTTTTACTCTCGCCTCGCTGAAGTCTCACCACAACACTGGAGTGTTTCTGTTTCATGTGTGGGGACACATGAACAATTTTTTCCTATTAAATGGTGTTGAAAGAGATGTGGGAGATCAAGCTGACCAAGGAGAGTTGAGCTCCTCCACTCTAACTTAGGTCATATTTGGTGTTGTGGTTAAGCAAGAGAGTCCTAGAGATATTTGATTCCGTCTGAAACTGGTGAAATTAAGTATGTTAGTGAGATGCCTATTCCTGACTTTTAGGCTGATAGAGAGACTACTATTCACTTACACTGTATGTCTGATTTTTGGATGTCAGATGAAAATTAAATATTTCCAAAACAGAATAAAAATAAACCCATAAAGTGATTTGGATAGGCAAAAAACTCAAAATGCAATTAGGAATTTTGAGGTGCCACATCAGTTGCTTCTTACAAAAGAAGACAGTGCCATTCACAAGTACACTTCAGTCTTTGTCTGGAGTATTATGCACAAGGCTGATTATGCATCTACAAGAAAATTAGTTTAAAATAGAAGAGCAAAGCTGAAAGGGGACATAAGTCTGGGAATAAGTACAGTGATCTACAAATACATCTGGGAGGCGAATGCAAAAGAGAGAGAATATAAACCACAATGTTATCATGAGTAAGGATGATATAAAATGTCCATTTGCACATTTAGCCTGGAAATAGGGATATGATCATATGTTTTAGCAAGTGGCTGACCTATATAAAGCAGGATTCACCATCCAATTCCATGTGTCTGTGATAGAGCCTGTGCAATCTCCTTAGCTATTCATGTCTCATTATACATGACACATCCTTCTTGATTCACATTAGCCACAGAATGCTGGTTTTTGCTGACTGCATCTTTCTCTTAAAAGACATTAAAAGAGGGTGAGGGGAGTGAGAAGAAAACCCTTAACTGTGAAAGTAGGAAAAGAGAAAAAGAAGCTTAGTGCAATGTGTGCATGTGTGTACTCATTTGCAGATGTCCCTAACACTAAACACAGTGTAAAACTTATAGCCAGAAATGGATTAAGATCTCTGTCCAGAATTGAAATTCATTTTTTTTTTTCTGTCTCACAGTTCTTAGTGGATTTGAGATTTCTTAGCTTATAAATTATCTCAGAAAATTCAGTGCACGCTGAGACAAAATTAGAGTTGGCCATGTGGCCTGGTAATAACCTTGTCCAAGAGCTGTGCCCTCAGACATGTGCTAGAAGTAATTTGCCTCTTGCTAAAACACAGAACAGGTAGATGCTGGGCAAGGTCTCAGAAAGAGTTCATTTGTTAGGCTCAATGGCTCCAGCTTGGGACAAGGTATTGAATTTCTAGGCCACAAAGACTGAGCACTTAGTCTTTGACCTAGTGACTAATCCAGTTACTCCTTGGAAGAACATCCCACCCAGAGGCATATCTTGAAAGGCAGAGTCCATGCTAATCAGTGCAATAGCATGACCTACATCCTACCGCAAAAACCCATGGATGTGAAGTATCCCTGTGAGGCCTGGGGCACTTCAGAGGTTAAAATAAGAAACATATTTACTTAATAGTTAGCTAAAGCCTTACCAAAAGCTCTTATAATTATAAAAGCTTCCAACCTCTTTTCCATCCCCCTTTCTTCCTCCTTCCTCTGAAACTACAAAGAGAACACACACCAAACTACTGGTTTAGGGCACAGAAAGGCATCCAGTCAGATCTTTTTGGGGTATGTCATGAGATGTCAAAGTCAGAAAATATGAGGAAAAGTAAATCAAAAGACCAAGTGAGAAGCCAACCAAATTTCATCAGCAGAGAACAGCAGAGCAGAGGCTTTTGCAGATGTGACTCAGGTAAGGTAATGATAACTTTCCAGAGCAGAATAGGGGTCCAAAGCCTCTTCAGTTCACTCTGGTGACAGTGCCAACATGTATGACTGGGTAAGGGGAGCAAGGGTCAGACAAACAGGTATTTCTTACAGGCAAATGCCACACAAACTGCTTCTGTTTATAGATATACCATAGATGGTTTTCCCACAGACTGGTTTTCCCATAGACTGCCTTTGAATTGCAGTATTTTATCAAGAAGAAGACAAATTTTAGCTGCTGACCCTTCAGTGGAAGCCGATGGAGCACCTTTTGCTCAATAAGCATCGTGTACTTTAAAAGCGAAATACGTAAAAAAAAAAATAAAAATCCCTGCAAGAGACTGTTTTTGCTGTTGCCAATACATAGAAGAAAAAGTGGTAGTAGTAGCTGGAGAAGGTATGTCCTAGGACTTGCTCCAGTCACCAACGGGCTCTTCTCATGCTGTTCCAAATATTTCTCAAAAAAAATCCGGCATCTCCCCTGACTGCACTCATGGAGAGGTTTTCAAGGGCTCAATTTATGTGTGAACTAATATTAGGATTCCCTGCCTCTAAATTGGAGCACACCAAGAACTTTATTCTTTTACCATTGCTGAAAGACAAGAAGAGCAGTGTTGTTGTGATAAAACTGAAGATGTGGAGAAATACACTAAAATCTGACACCAAAATGTGAAACTAAACCCACAGCCAAAATAATAATCTTCCTTATTTTTTTCATTGACTTTGTTCCATTATAATCTCAAAATATAACCTAATCCTGAAATACAGAACCCGTGTGGTCACAAACTGCAGCTGTGTATTTTTTACATATCCACATATATTAATAAACCATAAAAAATTTATGCAAATTCTTACTGCATCAGGGCATGATCTTGGTGCCTGAAAGGGAACTGAGCTCTGTGGTTCAGCACTTTATTATTTTTCTTGTTTTCCTATAATGGACATCTTTCTTCCCTTTGTCCATTTGTGGAAAAGTTAATGGAGCTGATGCTCAATAGGGAAGAGTTAGAAACATTCATGACACCGAGCCTGAGAAATTAGAATCACAAGCAGAGAATATCAGCATGAGATTAAGACTGGGTAAATGGCAACTCCCTTTAAATCTGGTATTCATTATCCAGACAATATTTCAAGAAGGGAAGCAATAAGTAGAGGACTGAGATATCTAGTAAAAAAGGTAGAAAAAAAAAAAAGGAAATAGGTTTTATATATTTTCAGTGCTTTGTGGTGTAAAGCAAGCAAGCAAACCAAGAAAATAAACAAGAAAATATCAAAAGAAATCTAAATCTTAAGTTATTCTATTTTGTCATCCTTGTTTTCAACTCTTTGTATGCCTCATTTTTTCCCTTATTCATGGAATATCTTATGCCTTTATCACTTTTGCTATAAAACCATCTTCCCCAAGGGACATAAAAATTATGATCATTTTTAAAAAAAAAACCAAGTTTTTAAGTGACAGTGCTGATTTTATCTTACAATTTGAACAACTCACTTTTTTGTTTTCTTTTAACATCAGAAGACAGTAGAGAAGTAGAGAAAAGTCATGGGAAAGAAAGAAAGAGAAGTTGTGGATGCCCCATCCCTGGAAATGTTCAAGGCCAGGTTGGATGGGGCTTTGAGCAACCTGGTCTAGGGAAATGTGTGCCCTGCCCATGGCAGGGGGGTTGGAACAAGATGGTCTTTAAGATCCCTTCCAACCCAAACTATGGTTCTATGAAAACATAAAAGGAGGAAAATAACAGGAGGGCAGATGGAAATTGCCTGGCAAAGACTTCTTATACTGCAATAGAAGCAATTACATGATAAGCAGATTTTGAAGTATTTATCTGGACCATGATCTGAAGTCAGGGTGTGTTGAAAAATGCATTGGAATCAGAAGGAAGTGGTCCATTGATTTCAACTATTGATGAGCCCTAAATCCAGCATGCTTCAAAACATTAATAGAGAGACAAAGGTACCCATAAATATTTCCAGAGTTGAAGTCCGTCCTATAGTTCACACATAAAAACTGAGAGGGTATTTCACCCATGCTGATTCCTTTTGCATGCTGTGGTATGAACGACAGCTAAACCTCTCCTCCCTCTTCCTGAGAACAAAGACATTATCCTGTAATTCTAATACATCTTTCGTCATTTGACATTATTTCAGGTGACTTCTCTGCTATTCAATCATGTGAGATAGCCAGGAAGATAAACGCTTTTGGGGACAGCAAAGAACAATACAGCAGTATTTTAATGTGTCCTGGGTTTCTCTCTTCTTCTTTTTTGTTCTTTTTTTTTTTTTAATTTTAATTCCCCCCCTTTAAAGTTTACTTGACAACAGCATTTATTTTATGTTGCAGTTGCTACAGGTTAACACTATTGTTTTATCAGGGAACATTTATCTTCAGGAAGAAAGTTATCCTAATACAGGACATATCTTATCCAGGGGCAAATAGAAAGGGGAACATTTCCAGAGGGTAATGTTAATGTCCCTAATGCTATAAAAACAAATGAAATCTGATTAACATCACTATGAAAAAGTAAGTCATAGCTTGTATATAAAATACAGTTTCCTTGATTGGGAGCATTACTTTTGGCAGTTTAAGGCAGTGCATTAAAAGATGTGATGGCTTTAAAAACATGAAAAATATCTTAGTACTTTGGCATTATAAATAGTGCTTGAAATCTGTGAAACTGGAGAGCTTTTAAAGTTAGTTTTTCTCCAGTGAGAAGGAAGCAACACACTGCACATCTTTCCTTAGGTTTCTGACATGGAAAATTACACTTGCACTGTGGAGAAAGTAGGTTTGTATGGAAATGGGAACTTTGGGCAGTTGATTGATTCCTTATTGTTGATTCATGCACTTGGGTCCTCCAAATGCCAGTATATTTTAGAGCAGTCTCTGATACACTCAAAGATGTTTGGTTTTTTTAAAATTATGTTACCTCATACAACTTCTGAGTGGAATGCTAAGAATTGAACAGCTGTGGATGTACCCTTCATCGTCCTCATCTCTTCAGAGGGCAGAATGCCCAAAGGTGGACACTCAGACCTGCCAGACTCTCATTAAATCAGGATGAACTTCTAACCAGAGACAAAAATGTAAGATGTGAAGTCAGCCAGGGAAGGCATGTCTGTCAGGAGAACTGCCACCTTGGCAGCAGATCCCAATGGCTGTTATCATCCTGTTGATTGAACAATGACAGGGCAAAGGAGGATGAAACTCACAGAAGATTGTGCTAAAGCACCCATTTTCTGGAGGCTTCAGAAAGGGGGTTCCAGAGTAGCAACTAGAAATGATTGACCAAAATAACAACCAAAGTAATGGCCAAGATGACAAGCAATTTGTTTTGCTGGTGAGTCTCTCCCAATTTTATTAATCAGAATTAAATTTCAGAAAGAAAAAAAAAAAAACATATATCCAAAACATTAAATAACAGCCATCACCAAGCGAGAACAAAACCAACAATTCTTCAGAACACTGAGATCGTGTTTCTTGCCTTCTTCCCTTGCCCTGTGTTTTACAACACACCAATGGGGAATAAGCAAGAGGAGTTGAGATGTGTGCACACCTGCAGGCTGATGATCTTATTGGCACCACAGAGGAATGGTGGAGTGTTGGAACAAAAGGATGCAGGCTCTTCAGGAAGGACAGGCAGGTGAGATGAGGAGGTGGTGTTGCCGTCTCTGTCAGTGACCAGATGGAGTGTGTGGAGCTCCACCTAGGAAAGATGAGGAGCCAACCAAGAGCTTATGGAAGGGGAAGGATGTGGAAACCAGGTCATCATTAAAGTTTCTGGACATCAGCAACTTCCAGGGCTATCTGAAAGAAATTTCATCAGGCACAAAACTGAAATCTTGGTGGCAGATGCCGATGCAGTTTTCAGATGCAGACAAACTAAAATGTCTTTTTCTTGAAGTAAGCTGGGAGTGATCCACTTCTGAGCTGGCAGCATAAAAGTAATTTTGTCCTTCTGTTACATCTTGCTGTTAGTTGATAATCATTAGTATGAAATACAGGAGGAATTAAACAGGAATCTATACAACATTCCTGTTGTATCCTGTAATATCAATTTCAGGATACAACATTTTGAGGTAAGCTAGGTGGGATCCCAAATTCTCTACTAAGGAGATTTGCATTGTGATTGACTTAAATTTTGTAAATTATGTAAACACAAAAGAACCCTCTGCTTTTCCCTCCCCTGAAACAAATAAATTCATGGGCCAGGTTCTGCTCTGGTTTTTATATTCCATAACCAGTCCTGTGGTTCCTGTTGTAGAATTAAATGGGAGTAAAGATTTTGCATTGGCTGTTCTGACACTAACACAAGGAGAAGATGGGCACGGCAACAGGGATCTGGTGAACAAGTTAATCACCTGCTTTGGATCTAGACTGTAGGTGTTACAAAAAGGAAGCTTCCTTAAACACCTGAATTTCCTATATGCTCAACAGAAAGAAATGAGATTCTTTGAAAACCTTCAGAGGCTTTCTACATTCAGAGGCAGGTCTCTTAAGGACTTTAAGGACCTAAAACGTAAATGAGACACAACTTTGGAAAGCTTCAGGGGTTTGTATCTCACCACATTGTACAGAGGAATATGGTAGTAAGTGCCCAAACTGTCAATATTCCTAAAATATGCAATGAGGAAGAATATGTCCAACACTGAATAGCATCTGCAGACTGAAAATGGAAAGGTACGTTTTCAAATGTACGTTTCAAAAGTGCAAGAGATTCTGGTTTTCTATAAAAGTGATGAAGTTCTCTGAAATTCACATCATCATTAAAACTAGAAAAGATGGACTTTCACTTGAAAGTGTCACTTAAAGGAAAATTAAAATTTCCATGGAAATATATGCCTGGTCTTAGAAAAGGATGGAATTTAAAATAAAGGTTTTCCTTCTCCAGTTGTCTGGTGTACAGGAAACATTTGCAGTGACAGAAAATTCACCTTCAGCTTCCTGCTCTGTGTATCCAGACCAGAATACAGATATTCTGGGTGTCCCATCCAGTACATCAGTGGTTTTATATCAAAACAACTGCTATGATCTTCCAGTGAAAATTCTGCATATTCTGGAAATCACTTTTTTTTGTTGACACAAACCATCTGAGTCAATCTGAAACAAAGAAACCAAAAGAGTTTAGGACCTATTTCTGTTTTTCCTCCCTGCTGTATCTCTATATTATAATTCTAATAATAAAGTAATGCAATACTACCTTCATGAACACATCTTGAATGCAACATAAAATATTTATATCAAAGATTTTATACCTTAGACAGGAATGATATTGATTTGTTTATAGAAATGGGAATAATTTTAGCAGTATAAGGTATCTTTACATGGCAACCCTTTGCTTTAAGGAATCACAGTTTAACTGATGCTAATTGAGAAAGAGTTATTTCCCTGTGAAAAGAGGAAAAGCCACCTACTCTCTAAGGAAGATGTATTACTTCATCTTTATTTATTGCATTCATATGCACTTTGGCACATCTTGGGACTCCAGAATTAAGCTGAATTAAACTTGCAATACTGTGGGGTCAACATTTAAATTCTTGGCTCCAGCTGAATTTTAACAGTGCTGTGAGCCAGTGGCAGACACAGGCTCAGTCTGAATAGGTTCTGACATTTCAAGTCTGCAGCTAGACAACTTTGAGGCATAAACCACATGGAGGAGACTCCCACTTCTTGAAAAAGGCCAGTGTCTCCCCAGTAAATCCACACAAGTATTCAGCTGCAGCGAGAAGGAAACATATGAATGGAGCCAAGAGGAAAGTTTCAAAAACTGACATAGTGAACACTTTGAGGAAACACTGGCTCTTGTTTCACATCCATCCCTGTTGTCACAAAGTACACAAGACCAACTCTTTTCAGAAAAGGGAGAGATCCAGGGCCATGTCATTTCCCACCACTGAATTCATTTACATCATTAAGAATGAATATCTTCATATTTCCATTATTTCAAATTTCCAAGTTAGCAAAGCCTGTAAGATTTTGCTATTAAGCTTGTCCATACTTCTGCATTTACATTTGCATCTCTTTTTCTGGTACATTATTCATTAGCTTGTTTATCTATCTTTTTAATTTTTATGCCCATCTGCTTGATTATCTTCTTAGAGAGATTATCAATGCCTTCCATTTTCTTTGATGTCAATTTGAAAAGGGACAATGAGTTTAGAGACAACCATCATTTCAGCCATTTTGATGACATACCTTGTCCTTTGACCAGCTTGGCAATCATCTGACCCCCCTCCTGACCTTTGCATAATTACCTATCCAATTTCCTTATCACCATTCTCCCTTTCAGTTCCTAAAAGCAATACAGCTGTGGTCACTGTCAAAGTCACAGTGACCCTGTTAAGACTCCTTCTATAGCCCTAATGAGATAACCAATTAATCACTTATTCCTTTATCTCAATCTCAAGTAATTTCTAAAACTCCTGTTATGTCTTCTTTTTTGTTTTGACTAAATGTTAATTAAGTTGACCAAATTTACCTCTTTTGCATTCACCCGTCATTTAAAACAATAAAATATATCTGAATAGTTTTGTTCCTACATATCCTCCAAGTGTTCAGAAAGACCAGTTACTTTCCAGATTAATTTTTTTCCTCTACTACGTACTCCTTAAATAAGCACAAAGTCTAAGGAAATTTTGTGGAAGCAAAATCTGTGAGGCTATTCCACAAAAAATTCATAATAATAAATATCAAGCTTTTTTTCTGGATGGAATATATGTAAAAAACATAAGCTTCAGCTTGCTTTCGGGTTGGAGGATATTTTACCTGCCTTCCCTACTGATTTCCTAAGTCTTTCTAAAACTCCAGGAGAAACAGATGGACCGCTCCTGGAGACCCCTAGAGAAAACTACAACTGTCAAAAAAGTAAATTTAATTTGTTACAGAGTTGTTCATTTGGAATCCCTAACACCTTCCTCTGCTTCTTAAACTAGCAGAAGTATGTTCCATACTTCTCAGAGGAATGTGCCTCCATACAAACTGCCCCAATTTAAATGTATCAAAGACCAGTGCAGAAAGGAGGCAGAAAAGATTCACGGAGTCATAGATTTATAAAATGGTTTTGGTTGGAAGGGTTAAAGATCATCAAGTTCCAATCCCCTGCCACGGGCAGGGATGCTTCTCACTATCCCAGGTTGTTCAGAGCCCCATCCAACCTGGTCTTGAACACTTCCAGGGATGGGGCAGCCACAGCTCCTCTGGGCAACCTGTGCCAGGGCCTCACTATCATTGAAGTAAAGAATCTCTTCCTAATATCTAATCTAAAATCACCCTCTTTCATTTTAAAACCATTTCCCCTTGTCCTGTCACTATTTCTCAATATAAAGAGTCACTCTTCCTCTTTTTTATAAACCCTCTTAAGGTACTGGAAGGCCACAGTGAGGTCTCCCAAAAGCCTTCTCTTCTTCACGCTCAACAACCCCAGCCCTCTAAGCCTGTCTTCCAGCCATAAATAATTAACTAAAAAAAAAAGAGAATAAGGTCTGTCAAGTCCCTACAAATGCAACAGAGTGGGTTAAGGAGATCTTCATGCCAAGACAATCCCAGCTGTTGCTATGCGCCCTCAGTCCAGGTATCAATAGCCACAGCCATGTTTGTGCTGTTTTCAGCTTGAGTTGATAAGCTTTAAATGCACACCTATAAAGTCAGCTCAGCTGTTCCTGGCCTGTATCTCCTCTCAGGTCTGATTCTAGGGGTAACTTGTGAGGAGCCAGCTCAGGTGTATGCAGCCACAGGAAATGCATTCCTCAGGAGAAGTTGAATCAAGGCCGAGAGTACAGGATCCAGCATGTTGTTAGGGATATCAGGCAAGCTGGCTTTCAGAGAAAAGGCACTCATGGAAAGGAATACCTTTCAGAAGATGTCAGGTGAGACAGGCATTCCGTAGTCTTCTCATCTGAGTCCCAGACAAGTTATTACAATAAAAAAATTGAAGAGAAGCCTTTGATAGATCTATATAAATTTTGAGGTCAAAAAGGGCTATTCTGTTTCTTCACTCTGATCTATGAATAGCAGTGTTGTGGGCTCTTACTATGCCCCCATCAGACTATTTGCCATCCCAGAATATCTGCCTTGAAAGCAGAAAAGTCTCATCAACAAAATTTCTCTGCAGCAAGTACTCTTAATTTTGCCGTGAATCCCTCCAAAACTGAGCATAAACAAAGTCAACAGATGTTAAATGTATGTTCAATAGGCAAAGGCTGTAACTGAACGGCATTCATCTCTCCTTCAAAACTGACGTACTCGTGGAGGGAAACAGTGCCAAAACAAATACAAGCAAAGCAATAGCCTGGAAATACTTTAAACATATTATTTGAATTCTCAGAAGTATCATTTTTAACTTAAAGTAAACATTGGCATGCAAACCTAACAGTCTGCGTAATCCAGTCTTGAAGTGTAACTTTATTTGTTATGGGGATTTGCTCAAGGAAAGAGGGAGGGCGAGGTGGGAAAATAAAATCAAAACACCCCTCCTTCCAAAAAAAACTCCTCTTCTTCTACTACAAAGAGGAACTGGTTGTTTCTGCAATGCTGCAGACATTTCACAAGGTCATGGAAGTGGTAGTCTCAAGCTGCTTTAGCAGTTTGGGAGGGAGGAGGGACTGAATTGTTATGCACTTGGATGTTCACTTGGCACACCGGGATGGGGAGCCTTTGTCGCTGTTTTAATAGGAGTCAGAGGCTGGGATGTGCCAGCCAGATTCCCACCCTCATGGGTGCAGGAGCTGGGTTCTGTGGGATTACTCTTATGTGAGGGAGGAAGGGCCATAACCCTCCTTCTTTGGGAGCCACTTGTGTCATGCCGCGGCCCACCGGCTTTTCCTGAAATAGTGCCGGCTTCTGGCAATCTCCAAATAAAGTCTTCAATTAACAGGGAAACAAAAGCCTCTGAGGACTCTAGCCAGGATGTGCTACTAAATGGGAGATGTTGCAGGCACCTTTTCCAGCTGAAAGAGAAATGAGGAGAAACATATCCAAAATATTTTAACAAGAGACAACTGGCAGAACAGCCCTCCCTTGCTGGGGATCAATTTTATGCTCTAGGAGGAAAAAAACAGGAACCTTTATGCAGTAATAGGGTCATTAAGGTTGGAAAAGACCCCTAAGATCAAGGAGTCCAATCACTAACCTAAGACTGCCTAGTCCACCACTAAGCCACTGTGTCCCCAAGTGCCACATCTGCCCATTTTTTAAATATCTCCAGAGATGGTGACTCAATTGTTTTCCTGGTCAGACTGTTCCAAGGCTTGACAACTCTTTCCATGAAGAATTTTTTTCCTAATATTCAGTTTAAATCTCTCCTGACATAGCTTGGGGCTGTTCATGATTTTTTTCCCACCTGCATACTAGCCAATAATCTGAATTAACTAATAAAGTGCTTTATACGCATCAATTCTTCATCTCAATGGAGTTATATGACTTCCAGGACTCAATATTCCTTCATTAGACTTTGCTTTGACTGTATCATCTTCATTGCAAAACTAAAACTTTATTTTATTATTAATTTAATGTTATGGCTATTGGTATAGTCTGGTACACCATTTTTACTTACTACCTGAAAAATAGAGGTTGACTTTATACATTTAAGATTGAAATGCTTAGTTGAATCTTATTATATAGATTTTCTCTCTGGACTGAGAATTGGAGAAAAAATATGAACAAATTCATTATATCGTGAGGTATTTTAGCAAAATGGGCGGCAGCTACTCCTTGGGGACTGACTGGGCATCTGTCAACAGATGGTGGCAATTGCATTGTGTATCACTTGTTTTCTATACTCTCTTATAATCATTGTTATTTCACCTTCTTTTACTGTCCTGTTAAATTTTATCTCAACCCATGAGTTTCACCCTTTTTCCAATTCTCTCCCCCATCCCACAAAGGAGGAGTGAATGAGCAGCTCTGTGGTGTTCAGCTGCCTGCTGCATTAAACCACAACACTGCTCCGTACAGAAAATCGAGGAGAATTTGTCCCCACTTAATATTAAATAATTAAATATTCATTGGAACAAAGAGACAAACTGGTTAAGCAGTTAATGCTTCTGTATAGATCACATGCAAGATCATATTTTAAGTCTCTGCCTTAATGACTGTTTAATTATTTATAGAAAATGGAAGCACTTCAATGGGAAGTTCAGAGAAACACCTGCCTCCATACTGTCACTGTCACAGGAACTCAGCCAGTTCCATTCGTTTATGATGCGTATCTGGACTGTGGAAACATGAGGCGGAGTTCTAGACCTCACAAGAAAAAGACTTCAAGTTATATTCTTTCCATTCTTGGTGAGGCCCAGAAGGCATCATACATGTGGAGACGGACATCCGCATTTTTCCTCCAAATTTCAAAACAATTGTCCCAATGTGGAATAGAGGAGAGAGTGTGGGCAAAAGTCAAAACCAAGAACGAAAGTTATATCTAGTGTTTTCAAATCTTTCAGTTTTAATCTGAGATTCTCAGCACTACTTTCGAACAGCAACATATTTTCATAATGTGAATGCAGCCTCACAAACTATTGAGTGACCAGAAGCATTTGCTATGATAAAAAGAATATTATGGAAAATTATTTAAAGAAAAGGGAAAAAAGTATTTTATATCCCACCCCTTCTCCTCTTCCCCATTTTCTTAAAAAAAAAAGAAAAATAAAAAGAATTAAAAGAGAAGAAAACAAAAACTAAGCCTAACTGAAAGCCAACTCACCTCAGGAAAATAATTTGGCATCAGCTTTTATCGACAGCTGCACTTCACTTCAGCACCTGTGTGTATCACTGCAAGTGATGAATGATTGGGGAGGCTGTTTTGTGTTAGTGAAACATGTTGTGGCAAAGCCTGTATTTATATTTATGGGATAAGTTTGAGTTGGACCTGTCTTATGAGACTCAAATCTTGGTGGTAAAGGTGGGATGTATTGGCTGTGTAGATGTTATTAAACTCAGGAATGCCTCCAGATTTTAAGGTCTGAGTAGATACATTGGCCATGCCTCAACTTGGTGTTAGGGTGAGACGGTCTCCACCCTATCCCAAAGTTCTGGTTTCATTGAACACAATGATTTTGATAAATAGTCAAGTGTGGGGGTCTACACAAAAAAGGGAAAAATATATGGGAAGTAATAACCTCACTGAATAGAACAAACTTCTGTAGAAATCAAAAGTAATCATGCTGTTTGATACAAATTTTAAAATAACTTCAGGGAGGATAAGGTGGGGAGTGGAAAAGGAATTGAAAGAAAAGTAAAGTAAATCATCTTATTATTGTATTTCACAATGGCATTTTCACAAAGGGATTAACTTGCATCAGGGAAGAATCTTAAAAGGAGGATAAATAACAAACAAGCCAAACATAAGGCATTGGACAAAACACTTGTCCACTAAAACTATAGAATTGTTTCACACACAAAAAGAAAAGAAATTCTTTTGGATTAATCCAAGCTGAAAATACTTATTCTGGTAGATTTTTGTTTTTCTCATTAAATTGAAAGCTCTTCATATTTGTACTGCTTTAAGATATTTTTTTCCCGAAGCTTACTTCAAATCCCATTGAGATCAGCGAAAGACTATCAGGTGACATTAGTTATTGTTCATTTGAAGTCCATGAGATTAAACCTTTTCTTTTTTCTGTAATTTTGTGTAAGTTCTGTGTTGTCAAAGCCAGAGAATCTTCTACATCTGGTTCTTCTTTTTGTCTTCTTTATTGCATTTTGGAGACATTATAAATGTTAATAGTTTCAAATGACTTATGAAAAAAAAGACAAAACACACAAAAGCTTTCTTCTCTCACTGGTACTTATTTTGGGGATATATTTGACTTAATATTATCATAATGGTGGAATTATGGATTCTTGGCTGGTGGAAATAGTAACAATCTAATTGATGGATCAACAACACTTAATACCCTGAAAAGTCTACTTCACCATTTCTTCCAAGTCAGATTGTCATAGAACACAGACCAGGCTAAAACAGACTGAGTATTATTTACTTATCTGATGTGCACTGATTCCAAGATACAGGAATGAATTTGCTGTGCATCAGTTCTGTTACTCAAGCTATTTCCCCAGACACCAATATTTAGATAATGTAATATCTTTGGTGGAAATAATGTGATCACTTACTAACAGGTATTTATTTTCATTTTTCTACTTATTGGTGAGGGTTTCAGTTGGTAAATTTTGTTCATCAGTACAGGATAATACACCCATAATAATTACTTTTTTTTCCTCAATTTCTGACTACTATTAAAAATGATCATATATGTTATCAAGTGACACTGAACCGTGCTATAAATCAAATCCCTCCTGATGGGAGAGAATTTTCTATAAGTCCTTGCAAGGAGTTTCAAAGATAAACCAAGACTTTTCCTTGAGTTTCAGTGCTGCCGGATAGTGGTTTGTTAAGTCTTATCAGAGGAACAGAGCCACTAGCATGACCCAGGTACAGCATAGAGCGCAGAAAGCAGGAGAGAAGTCTAATTATCAAGATTTACGTGGCCTTTTAAAGATAATTTAACCAATAGTTACTAAAAACATATATTATTTTCACTTTCCTACCAATTATTCAGTAACACGGGCAGGAGCTGCGGAATTCTCTATCCAATCATTCCAAACTACTTTTACTGCAGAATATGGAGTAGTAGAAGAAGGAGAAGAAGGTTTAGAGAACAACAATCCTCTATTTTGATACTTTTTACTCTTATCTATTTACTACAGAGAGAAGCCCAAAACCTCTAAAATTTTTCACCCTGTGACAATCTTACATGGTAGTCTATCACCTAACTCACACCACTGTATTTTCTAGTTCTTGTCTGACCGTTGGTAATTTTTTCCAAAGTTGGAGGTTAAAACAGTGTTGTTCAAGGGGGTAAGAACCCTTAAAAACTGGCAGAGAAATATTCTCATCACTCTGGGTTCCTACATCTCCCCCTCCTGTTT
>NW_008239288.1:3339727-3417075 GCF_000691975.1 Corvus brachyrhynchos
AGGAATCGTGAAAGTTTTAGATTAGCATGTTTGGAAGGTGGCCATTTGTCTGCTGGTAGACCGACTAAACACGTTGAAAATGGTTTCTTTGGTCTTGAATGAATTAGGCAGATGGTATCTAAGCCTGATGCATTGGCCAAAGTCTCCCAGACATTTTCTTTTGGTTGTTTTACTGGGAAAGCTGCATTGCTTAAGGCAATCAGTGAAATGATAAGGCACAAGTGTAATACCTGACTGAGCTTCATTCTCAACAGCTTTATGCCACATAGTAATCTCTGATCTTTAACACAACTTCTACCACACTCTTACATACAAAATTTACACCATCAACTTTCCCACTTTTTGCATAAGACGCAGTCCACAGTTCTTGCACAGAAAGACAACTGATATCTGTGGCATCAACAGTAGCGTTGACACTGATTCACATCTGCGTGCTCACCTCCTTGTTCCCAAAGTCAATTCCTGCTTGTTTCTGGACTTGATACGGTTTCACGTTTTTTGCTGGAATCCACTTCAGTCGTGCACCTGTTAAGACACAAGCATATCCTTTGCCCTAGGCTATTAGTTGAAATGGACTTTCAATTTTCCCTATCTCTAAATCTTTGATCAACACTAAAATCTAAACCAAAGGGTTTGCCTTTAACTTTGCCTATATGGTGTTGGAAAATGTCTAATTATAAGCGAATTTGATTCTGCAAAAGAACTGTTTAAAAAATTTAAAATGCACAGCACTTTATTCAAGCACATTTGAGGTGTAGCCTCTGCCTCCCCCCTTTACTTGTTTAACCGAAAGGGGATTTTAAAGTTTGGTGTGTTCTTTCAATAATTGTTTACCCTGTAGAAGAATGAGGAATACCAAAGAAGTGACGTGCACCCTGACCCATTAAGAATTTATGTAGCTCTTTTGCTATATAAGCTAGACTATTGTTTGTTTTTATCTTTTAAAGTACACCTGATGATGAAAATGCTTGCAGAAAATGCTGACATGCATGTTCTAATGTCCCTCCCCTATGCAGGGAAGCAAATACCGTGTAAGAAAATATATCTACTGGCAGATGGATATTTTTATATCTTCCAAAAAATGAGCATTTGGCATTTGCCATTCAGTCAAGAGCCTTTTGAGTCTCAGGAGTAAGAGTCTTGGGAGACATGATGTCACCTCTTAGCAAATCTCCTCTTAGCAAGTCAAAAACTAAAGCAAGTCCACCGTTGGTGTTCTCCAAAATTGTCCTGTTTCAATTTATTTTTCCTAAGAGCTACTGTAGATCCTGCAGATTGTTGAAGCAGGTTCTAAGCGCTGTATCTTGCACAGTGATTCAGTACTCTTGTATTCTCTGCAGACTCAGGGCAAAATCTTTAGATGTATCCAAATTTTCTATACCTGAAGCATGGCCTTCTTGAGAGTTCTGCTGCCATTACTTCTGTGGAGTTACTTCGTTGCAGATCTGAACGAAGCGCTGCAACTTGCTCTTTAAGAAGTTTTCCAAGTTCTTGTCCAAAAGCATTTGCTTGGACTGCTGCAACATGCTGAGGTGTGCCCACCTTACTGCATGCTTCTATCATTTCAGCTATGGTTGCTTGACCGGGTATAGCACTGATTATACGTTTGCACTCTGCATTAGCGTTTGCAAAAGCAAGACCTCGTAGCAGATATGGTTTTGCCGCTTCATCACTGACTTGTCTGTCCAAGGCTTGCGTGAGATGATCAACGACTGAGGTAAAAGTTTCAGCAAGACCTTGCTTTATTTCTGTGTAAACGCCTTCTGGGGTTCCAGTTGGTGGAATTTGTAAGATTGCTTTTTGCACTGCTTCTTTGATATCTATAAGCAGATTTCGAGGCAAAACCACTGCCTGATCTTCAGGTGTAGCATGAGGTTCGTCACCAGCCAATTGCTCTAATGTGAGAGCTGCATGTGGTCCTCCTGCATATTTATCTCTCAGTTCACGAAGTGCTCTTCTCCATCTTGCATCCCATAGCAGGAGTTGTGCATCTGTAAATAGTGTCAAGGCAATACTTCTACAGTCAAAGGTACCAAATCATAATTGTTAAATGTGCCTCTCAAAAGTTGTTTGACGTATGGACTTCCCAGTCCATGATTCTTTACTGCATCCATTAAATCTTTGATAACTTGATGATCCATAGGTTGCCATACAGGAGGATTTTGATTTTGTCTGGAATACAGCATTACAATACTATCTGTTTCGGCCATATTAAAATATCTGTCTTTGAGTCCTTTTTTCCTAATACTTGACCAGTCTGTTGTAACAGACGTATCTCTTGAAACATACTTGTCAGGTGAAACCATGTCCATACCAGCATTTAGTCAACTTGCAGCTTGATTGGACTGCAGGGATGCAGGTTCCTCTTCACCGAAGAATCCATGCATTCCATCTTCTCCCCCTCCTGGATGAGGAATAGGGGACGGTATTCGTGGTTGTGCACTGTAAGGTAATAAACGAGGAGTGGCTGAACCTGCCATCGCAGGTGGCTTTGATCTGGACACGGGAGGAGAGGGTACAGCGGATCTGGACAGGGTACTGCCACCATGTGGGATGGGTGAGGGCTGGGGACCCAGTGCATCCACCTCTTGAGGTAGATAATCTCTTACCTATCAAAAAATTCCTAAAATCTGAAGTCCAGTAGGAATGGCAATTTTTGATGTGCACTAAGCTGTCCCAAATACATCTCGACCTTCACTTATCCTCCAATTTACTCAGCTGTGGTTCAAATGTACAACTGAGTTTGTTGCAGTTAAAAGCTTATACAAATAAGGACGTCTTTTTTTTGCCATTAGAATTTTTTCTGTGTCTTTCTCTTTATATGCATACACACACACACATACATGGAGATATTTTAACTTGAAGGTTAATGAAGTTCTTTTAAATAAGGAATAAATTTCTTTTTCTGAACTGTAAAGAAAAACTCCCTGAAAAAAAATGTATTTTAAACTGATCAAAATTTTAATTTTACACTCTATTTTACACTGTATACTTACAGTATACATATAGACAAGAAATTAAAAATTAAAAACCAATTAAAGAAAACAGAAAAAAATATTTTATTTAGGAATGATAAAATTCAATTGTTTATATTTACAGAAAACACTTATTTTAAAAATTAATTTCTGATTAATGTTGCTCTAGTTGATGAATCAATTTTCAGTTTAAAGAACTTCTCATGATGGAGTTACTGCTATCAAATGTAGTTGAATCCCAAGACCTAAAATTTATTTTCCTAGATATTATAGTCTAAATATTATTTTTGTCATTGTAATTTATGTTTATATTTGAAAATTAAAATAGAATATATTATTACTAATAATGACAACTATACCATTATTTTTACAAACGGTCTTTCATTTTGTCCATTTTTCAAGGTAATCCTTGTGTTACACAAATAATTCCTTAGGAGAATGAAATAAATTTGCCTAATTACTACAGGTGTGATATTCGCAAATGAAGTGATTGCTTTAAAACTAGTCTGATGCATGCCATTGGTGTCAAGGGAATTATCTATTTGCCTGGATCTAATTATGTTGAAGGGAATCTCAAATGCAATTAGCTGCTTCTCCCTCTTTTCGTACAACAAGAGAAAATTAGCTGCTTAATTAATAATGAAAGCGTCTTCATTTTACCAATGAAAACTAAAAGTGTGTGTTGGTGCTTTAAATAATTACGATATTTGAGGTTTGGTGTAAGTTTATTTGCTTGCAGAATACTACACTTGCTTTTATTAAGAGTCTACATGCAATACTTGAATGGGAGATCATCTTCCCCAACCACTAGCAATTTGGTCCAAGCTAGTCATCAGACACAGTCTTTGGGATTCAAGGAAGACAGGCTGGAATTCACCATGTCAGTGGCTTCTATGGTCTGCTTACAGGACACACATGAAATAATACTTGAGTTAGGGGTGAATAAAATTGGTTTGAGAACAATTTGAATACATTATTTTTAAAATCTGAACTTAAATTTTAGCTAATTATGGTGGTTCTGCCTACTCAAACCTGAAGGACCAATGTATTTCCCAGCACTTCACCAAATCACAGGTCAGCAGAGTTGTTATTTCTGCTTTATTGTAGGTAAGCTCAGAAAGTGGAATTCACATGACATAAACCATGTCAACCCTTCTCTGGAAAAGAGTAGAATCTGGTAAGACTGATTTGCACATGGAAGAGCAGGACAGAGATAGAAGGAACCACTCAACTCCTTTTCTGTGACTTTTTTGAAAGGATCAACTACATGGCCATTCACAACAACTCCCTGAGAAAGCAGAGATGACAGTAGTAATGCTAATGCAAATTTGTCCGAAATAAACCCTATTTTTGACCACCAGTTTTACAGGATTTTCATCCTGTGGGTTCTTCCTTGGGACTGTTGATTATTTGCTGCAGCCCATCTCTGTCCATCACCTAAAGAGCTTTCTCTGCTTTTCTCTACATGTGCTTTCTGTGGGTCATTCTCTTTGAAATGTACATAGTTATGCATTATTAAGTTATACTTTGCAATTATTAACACTTCTTGTTTACATTGGGAACTTGCTTTGTTTTCAAGCTGTGATGCCAAATCATCCTGTCACCTTTTAAATAAAAACCATGACATCTGTCTCCTGGAGCACTGCCAATTTGCAATCTCACACAAGCAGAACTTTCACTGGGCTGTTCTTGATGAGGAGGCAAAAGGCCTAAGTAGCTTGCTGCAGGTTCTCAGTCATGATTATCAATATATTCTTTTGTCCCACCTTTTTTTTTTTTTTTTTTTTTGTTTTAAACATGTCCAGGGTTTACCCAATTCATACAGATTTAACATATTTGTCTCTGACTTAAGTTATGTTTCTCTCATGGCTGCAAGAATTAATTATTAAAAACAACCACATGCCACTATCTAATACAATTACCAGATCTTTTAATGAAACCAATTCTATATAAAAGAAATAGAAGAATCAGATGGAAAACCCAATCTTGCTACATATATCTGGTATATATAATGTACATATGTACATATTTCTCTGTTAAAATTTTTCTCTTCTGCTTCATCTGCTTCATCCTCACTCAAATCCCTTTTGTACAGATTTTCAATGTTTCACTCTGTATTCCTCTCTCTCTGTCCTCTTATTTATTCCATTCTTAATGATCTAATTATGTTCAACTTGAAGTGTATATACAGTCCTTTATGTGTTCATTAGATTTTGAGGACGACAAAACAAGATCCTTTGCTATTATTAAAATGGTTATTTTACCACCTCTTTTGAGGATGTTTACTACATCACATAAAACATTAATCTATTAGTATTTTACTTTATAAGCACGTCTTCTATTGAGGCTATTTTCTTATCCATGAGGCAAACTGCAAATAGGTACAACTCAAGATGGTAAAACCAGTCAATGTTCTTTGGGGCACTGTAGCTGGTTACAGAAAACTTTTTAAAAATCCTCCATACCCTGGAGGTAGAATTTGTCAAGATGCTCACATAATTGAAATTTTCTATGGCTGTTAAGAACCAAGAGAATAGCAGTTCTTCCCTCCAAATGAAATCTCACTGCCAGATTTGTATGACATTTCATGATCCAAGCTTAATTTGTTATACATTGTTCCCAGAAGGTGAGATGAGATTACATGGAGCCATACATTAGTTAGAAGATTTATTTTACACTTACCCACTCAAAGTTCCTTTCTAGTTATTCAAGCAGAATAGAGCGATCTTGATTAGTTAATCTCTCTACATCAGCGTTTTTTCCACAGAGCACTTCACAGAAATGTTTTAAAATTTCACAATTAAAAAAGCAATTAAAAAGGATTATCAAAATCAAAGTTGATCTTTAATTACTGCCTATATCTAGATCTTTATTCCATGATATACCAGATAAAATACTCTTAAAAATGCTTTGTTAATAGCTTTTTATTACTGAGAACATAGGAAAATTCAGTCTTTTGAGGCATGTCCCTTTTTAGATCAACTTCATTTTCAGGTTGTCATCTAAAACTTTTTTTCCATCAATCTTGTCTTGCTCTAGCTGAGTGAGCCATTCCTTTATCTTCTGCTCACCGTGAGAATTGCCCACCTTGCAATGACTTGGGTAGCGTGGTCAAAGTACTGCTGTAATTTCTCCAGCGATAAATTTCTTTCTATCTCCGTCTTAGTGAGCAAATCTCTTCTGGCATCTGTTCAGTCAGGTCTGCCTCTGTGAATGCCTGCAATCCATTTTTGGACATTTGGACTTCTGGAAATATTCAGGGAAATATTCAACTGCTCTTTTTCTGCAGACCAGTGCTGGCATAATGGTTTGCTAAAAGTGTTTGCAGTTTTACAGTTCTGGCTGAAAAATAGCTGTTGTAGGGCAGAAGAAAAAGTAGAATAGCAAAGGTTCTCTAAGGATGATTTCAGCTTGACTAGCTGTAGCATTTGAATGAACAGAAAGGCAGAATTAAAAATGCTGGTACTCAGGACTGCTCTGTGTTTGAACATATTTGCATTTAAGAATATTCTGAATAATAAAGTAAGAATTTTGTGTAAGACGGAAAAAATTATTAAAAACAAGAACATATATATAAATAGAGATATCACTGGACTGAAAATCTCACCATAGTGAAATTCCTGCTTGGTTCAATCAACACTTCTTTTTGTTGCCAGCCTCAGATTGCCAGTGAATTATGGCTTCTCAAAAAGGACCCCATTTCACAAACCTTTTATGTGAAAAATAGTGAGAGTGAGGCTCAGTTCACCAAATTTCAGCAATATGAAAACTGCATCTTGTCTATTCTGGTCAGCTAAGGCTTGACTCACACACCCCACAGTGTTGAGGGTCATCTGATGTGTACTTGGAATCCAGTATCTATTTGGTCTCCAATTGCCTGTCCAAAGGGAATGTCTTCCAGACTCATGTGAAAACCTCAGATTTATGGGGGGCTTTCAAATGGTAATGGACACTTTCTTCAAGCAACCTAAAAGGACATTTGTTTTCCAAAGTGTGGCATTGAGGATGTAAAGTTATGAGTCATTTTATCTAATTGAGCTATTTTAATCTACACGCCAGAGCCCCCAAATATTAGATTTCTATATATAGGTGTCTGGATGTGAGATGGGGGTCTGAGGTCAGCAAAGAGTTAGATAAATGCCAGGGAAAACAACAGAATGAGGTCAGCACATAAAAATAAGGAATTTTTTTTTATATATAATGAAAGTTTTCTGAATTTCTTCAGAGTGAAAAAGACAAAAAAAGCAGTAATTCTCAAATCCCCTCCTCCCATGTTGAGACCCCAGAGAATCCCCCTGAATCATTATATTATACTACATCCTACTATATAGAAGATCAAAAGCTCAACTTTTGCCCTTCTGCCCTTAGAGTTTGTGGGACCCTGAACCCAACTTGTTTGGACTAGTGCAAATTGATATATCCAAATCAATAAATCCCTTGTTTCCCTCTGTAACTCCATCTGAACTCCTTCAGGTCCAAGCCCCACTGAGCCCCTACAAAGACAGTACAAGCACAAGGCAAGCAAATCTTGGGGTCAGGTGAGGCTTTTCTGAAGTGACAGCTGAGTGAGGACCTTGTCAAAGAACTTCAATAAAGTCACTCTCCTCTCCAGCACAAGCATTAGGCCATCAGGCAGTGTTTTCAGACTCTCTCTCCCATGGGAATTTCATACTGCAGTAAGACATGAAATCCCAATGTTCTCAAAATCTTTCCTTTTTAATATCTGGATTCTTTCCTAATTATTTTCAGATTAATTCCCAGCTAATACATAAGGATGAAATTTGGCGTATGACCTATAACCCTAAGCATGTTGTAATTCTGTTACCAATCTCCTGATTTCATGGGGGGCTTAACAAGCACCATATGTGACACACTGTGTCCCTGTGCATTAATGATCCAGGGAACCTCTGGCACTATCTTGCCTTGCCACACTGTCAGCAGCCAAACAATGGCAACACCAAAGTCTGATGAAATGTTTTTTTCCATGTCTATGTCCTCAAAGCTGGAAAGGACTCTCAGGCACCCCATAGTGTGACTGTGCTAACCAGCGTGGGATTTGGTTTGTTTGCTTCTGGTTGGTGCCTTTCCTCAGGTGATGCACAAGGTAAATGCCATTTTCCCCCAACATTTGTGATCACTGTGCTCATGCTGTTCAACTCAGACACAACTAACCAAGGGTTCAAGAGCAACAAAATTCCCTTAACTGTGTTAACATGTTTCACACTGGAGGGGCAGTCCTGGGGGTACTTTGGAGGCAAGAGCTGGCTCTGGCCTGAGAGAGGAGTTGTTGATAGTGCTAATGAAGTGGTCAGTATAAAATATATCAACCAAAGGGTAGAACACATTTGGCATCTTAGCAGCCAAGTCAGAAAAGAGACTAGCATTCAGAGATGAACTGTCTACTGATCCAGGTGGTCCTTGGACCCAAGCCCAAAGACACCCTTGGGAGTACTTCTAGCACCTTCAGTGGGTTTTTTTGGGTTGCATCTGATGGGCATGGCACATTTCTTACTGCTGGAAGAAAGTTTGGTTTCATGTGGTAGAAATGGCTGTTAAATCACAGGCTGCTCCCCCAATGAATCATAACACAGAGTCATAGAATGGCTTTGGTTGGAAGAGACCTTAAAGACTATCTAGCTCCAACCCCCTGCCATGGACAGGAGTGTCACGCACTAGATCAGATTGAAGAAAGTGTCCCAAATAAGCTCAGCCTATCCTGGACCTGTTCCGTCCTTCAGGAAGGACACCATTTTCTGTGCCTGCTTCAGAGAAGAACTTGTTTCCCCTTTCCTCCTTCTCTGTCTGCCATATGTTCTCCTCCTCCTAATCAACTGTCCCTTACATCAACCCATAAAACCTTGCCACGCTAAATAGACCATTAATCTTTTCTTAAACCTATATATGCAATGGCTCTTATAAACCACCATGGATCTTGTGTATTGTCTGAAAATGAGCTTCAAATCTAAAGGTTTTCAGGCCTGTGGGGGAGAAAACCCATTACATGTGATAGCTCTCTGCAAATGTGGGCAATTACAGATAGAAAAATCCTCCTTACCACTGCTGAAACTCTCTGTGATCAGCTGCATTCACAGTTGCAACCTATAGACTGTAGGACTGAAAAGGCTTCACTAATGATTTCTACACTTGACCAAATGATATCCTTGACAATAACATAGTCCTGAGAACCCTGTCTCACTTCCAGTTGTCACCATTGGGGCCACAGGCTGGCACAGATGAGCCAACACGCTCCTCCAGACCTGCACTTATGTTTCAATAATAAAAGCCCAAATGCAGAACGCTTTTTTCTCCCTCTCCTCCCTCCCAAATGCTACTGATCGTCCTATTACCATGGCAACCAACTCCTGCTGGCATGATCAAGAAAAAACCTGATTTGGGATTTTAATTAATTGCTTGGAAATGGAAATGTAACAGTGACTGGCAGTTCAACTAAGCACGTTTGCAAAGTGAATAAAAATAGAGTTTCTGAAATACTTGAAATTGTTTCACTGGATATAACCCACATTTTTTACAAGACACCTTAATTTATTCTGCTTCATAAAATAAATCTGCCAAATGTACTAAGCCATTTTGTCAACACAAATCATTTTGGCAAATACTTTAATCCTTCTTCTTAACAAAATGTATTGTATTAAGAAAAAAAAAATCTAACCCATCAGTATAAACCCACAGGTTTGATCTGAACAGATGCCTTTTTCACCAGTAGGTCATATTTATAAAAGGCTTTCATCTTGCCTTCACAAAAGAGGATGTTCTTCTTCCGATGCACATGATCACTCATTAACATTGATGGCAGCTACACCCTCATATTCAGCAGAGAATGGAACAGAAATGGCTTTCAGTTGATTTTTATGATCCCCAGTCTCCCTGTTTTCAAAGAAAATAGAGTGGTCATTGTCTGGGTATGGCACCGCCCTCTCCTGCATGCTGCCAGTGCTGCTGAGGTGGTGTCATAGGTCCTGCACTTCTCAGCCAAGAAAAAGCCTCTTGGCTGAGGCCAAGAGAAAAAATTCTCTCCAGATTTTTAGGAACAAGAGGATTAGAAAGATGTCCCTGTTGTCTCTATGCAGGTCTGGGTGTTTCCAGCATCATGCCAATTTTGCAGGCCTACTAGTTTCACACTATTCATTACATATGTGTGTATGCAAATAGATATATATAAAACTTCTTTCTTTAAGAAATTAAAAGAGGTTGTGAAGGATTCAGAAGTCTCACATGACACCTGAAACTGGAAGTTAACTTCACCAATTGCATATAGTCCTCCAGTTCTCTCTCCTGAAAGAAAGTTGTAGTGAGGTGTGGGTCAGTCTCTACTTCCATGTAGCAAGGGATAGGACAAGAGGAAATGGCCTCAAGGCATGCCAAGAGAGATTTAGATTGCATGTTACAAAAAGTTTCTTCACTGAAATGGTGGTCAGGCATTGG
This sequence comes from Corvus brachyrhynchos, assembly GCF_000691975.1. Lineage (NCBI taxonomy): Eukaryota > Metazoa > Chordata > Aves > Passeriformes > Corvidae > Corvus > Corvus brachyrhynchos. Next base: position 3,350,146 of record NW_008239288.1, read on the forward strand.
AACAGGCTGCCCAGGGAAGTGGTAGGATTACCATCACTAGAAGTTTTCAAAACATGTAGATGTAGCACTTAGAGATATGGTTTAGTGGTGCATCTGGCAGTGCTGGGTTCATGGTTGGACTCAATAGGGTTTTTTTCCAACCTTGGTTCCTTCTTCTTACATGATTCTTTGATTCTTCACCTTGAGATGTTGATCTGATGGGAAAGCTGGAACATGATTAGCATAAAAATGGGGATATTGTAAACATGGCATGAACAATTCTTAGTGACAGCAGGATAATGCAGTGCCACATGGAGACAAAAAATTCCATATTACTGCTGAAGGACTACCTTATTCACAAGCAAGAGTCAGGGAACCAGGGCAGAATCAGGAGCCTTCACTATCAACATCTCTCTTACCTTTCTCCTTTGAGATTTTAGTTTTCCACTTACTTTTATTCTATACAGACCAATGACATCCCTGACAATCAAAGCTAAGTGTGAACAAATCACTTGTTTTCACATATCTACTGATTTTCCTCCAAGCAGATTTTGCCAGTCTTCCAGATGTAAAATACCCGGCAGCTTCCACTGCCAGAGTATTAATTCACGTCACAGGATCACATGTTTGACCCAGAAGGTACTAAACTTCCTCACTCAGTAACTTCATTATATTTGAGATGTGACTGGTTCTTGCCAGTTTTCACACCTTCACAATGTCGCTCTTAGGTGAACACTATTCACTTGGCTCCCCAACTCTACTCCTACTCATGGTAGACAGCCTCAGTAAGCAGAGCTGTACTGGATGATCTGAGTTGGGTTTAATAAACTATTTTTAAAGATTACACAGGGTTGGAAGAGGCTCTGGAGAGGTCATTTTGTTTTCACTCTTGGGCCATACTTACCATTCCCCGCTGCTTTTCATTTTTCCTGTGACGTCTTTAAAATACAGGTAATAATTTCCATTATTGGAACATCTTTTAGGACCTAAATATCATTAAGCTGGTAGAAATTGTGAGACAAAATGAAAACACAAGAAATCTGGTGGTTATCTATCTCTCACTGTCTCTATCATCTATTGGTATTTCTAAGGCAACTATCTTTGTGTTATCTAAGCACTGTAATATAATACAATCACTTGCGAGTTGTATCTAAGTGCAGTGGGTTTTACTTATTAATAACGTAGTACTTATCTTCAAAGTGCTTCACAAACTAATTAATTCTCCCAGCACCTTCTCTCTGTCAGGCAGGTGAGACAACTATTATTCCCATTAAACATATCAATCTGATTATTACTTGAGGAAATAAGGTTAAGTTACTCATCCTATCTCCCAGAACAGACAGTGAATGTTAGAAAGAGCACCTGAGCTCAGTTATCATGGAACAGGGTTTTTGACCTGATTTGAGACCACCTCAAAGTCCCTCATGCCTGGGCAACATCACTGGTAACAAAATAATTATGTGCTTCATTAAAAATTAGCATGGTAAAGCACAATGGGATTCTGTGTCTGAGACTGACTATTTTTTGTTTGTTTGCTTTTAAAAAGGGCCCTGACCAACCAGCTCCATTTTTCTGTGTGAGTCATCCACATGCATCGGACTTGTGAAATTGCTTGCCCTGACTTGGCTGCTTCCATTTTATGTGCTCCATCATGCTGGCATAATTCCTCAACCTGCACTCAAGTTTCTGCATCTTCCAGGTATGGAAAACACATGGGAAAGATATTTAACAATCATAGAAAAAAAAAAGAAATTACAATAATAGGGCCTATTTGATAAATCATTCTAATTCCTTGATAGTTCAGAAGAATTTCTGCCTCATCAGACTGTTTACAACTCTATCACTCTGGTTTATCTGAAAGTATGGATACCTCATGCCATGTGAGTACACATTTAAGAACTAGTTCCACTCCTCACAGCTTCAATGGCTAGCTTGGAAATAGGATCATGCCATGGGATGTTGCATAACTACTGGCAATAGCTAATGACATTCATCAGATGAGGTAGTTCCAGGAGGTAAACAAATATAAAGACATAACAGTTGCCCAAGTAAAGGAGGTCTTATATTAATTAGCCCCATACAACACAGCAGCCTTATCAAGCTGTAGGGTGGCCTAAAAGCTACTTAAGCTCCCACTCATTGTGTAATGATGGCACAGTGGGCAGAAATCCACCAGCTGCCTCCTGGGAGGAGAGTACCTTCCTCAGGGTCCCTGCCAACAGAAACATTATGCAGCAGGATTAAAATGTGTTTTAATTATTTGCTGAAGGTCAGCTTGACAGTGTAGCCATAAAGTATATAAGTACACATGCAGACACACATAACTTTATTCCTATAGAATTAAAAACATGAGAAACTGGATATTGGCACACCTGTGTTCTATAAGGATGAAGAGGGAACTTCAAAAGGCTGGTTTGAGTTTCAGGAAAACACTCCAAGCCTTTGAGGTAAAATTCATCTGCCCTAACTTGGACGTCTTAAAGCTAAACAACTAAGTCTGAGCTCGTCACTCCAAGCTCCCTTCGTGGGGAGAAATGGGCATCTCCAGAGTGTAATTCATCTTGTCCCATCATAGGAGCCTGAGACAGACTGGATGAGTCACTCCCCGGAGGTGCTCACATGTCTCTGCTGACTCTGAGGGGAGCCTAGCTCAGATTTAGACAAGGTTTTGATACATTACATTGGGTGAGATGAATTCCACCCTTATATCCTCCTCTCAGGCCCTTTCACAGCCAATTGGTGTTGACATGGAAAGTGTAGAACAGGGTCAGTGAGTACCTGGGGCTTTTCTGCTACTTTTCCCTCTAGTAGGACAGAGTTCCAGAAATAAAGTGGCACAAGAATAGGAAGGAAAAGAACAACTCCTTCCTCCCAAATATCAGGCACATTTTGTGACATTCTGTAATTTAATGAATGAGGGACTTGCTGGCAGGACCTTCTCCATTTGATATTTCCTCACTGAACTTCAGTTCATGAACCTCTATTTTAGCAGGTGAGTAATGTCTTTGACTCCAGGAAGATCACAGGGCTGGTGAAAGTTGAGTACACACATAAATGTTTTCAGGATCAGGCACATACAAATTAATTAGAATTACATATTTAAATAGCTTTGTGGATCTTGGCCTTTGCTCATAACCTTCATCATCTGAGGCCTGAGTCTGCAGCCTTCACAGAATACGATACCATTCATTTTCCATTTGGAAGGGTGATGTTGAGGAGGGAGGGGAGAAGGAAGCAAGACACATTTACAGTTTTGACTGGACAGTGCAATCATGGTTTTAGTGGAAAGATTTTTAGATTGTTCCCGAGATATTTCTATTTTTGTAAAAATGATGGAAACATTATTTCAGGGGGGAAAAAAACAGTGCAAAGTGTTTGCCAGAGGAGGTCTGGAGCTTTGAAAGGAGATGAGGGTACTCTTTGCATTTCTATGCATTTATTTGCATAAATACACAGAAACTGGGGGGAACACATGGCAACTTTCAGCCTATTTCTAGTCAAGCTGCTAAGTCACTCATGAATCTGCTTTAACTGTAATAAGTTTTAACTGTACAGAATTAGCTTTGCATAGACTTTTTGTGTAAAGACTATTTCTGTTCTGTTTGAACAGCACTTAGAACAAAAAATAATAAAAGCAAGAACACAAGCACACAAAAAAGTCTATTTTCTGTGCCCAAATCAATGGAAAATAGAGAAACCACAACAATTCACCGACTTTCATCTCACAGAAAACCCTTTTCTCCACATTTTGGAAGAGTTAGGCCTTGCAAAGAGTCCCTCTCTACCACTTTCCTATGTCTCAATTTAAAATGAGAACTTCAAGGTCAGTGGAAAGAAGTAACATAAAAGCACCCAATTCTTGTTAATGCAGCCTGGAATAGTGGGTGGGCCGTCTCTCAGGTGAGAAAAGGCAAGCTGCAAAGCAAATACCTGAGGTGACTTCTCCTTGTTTGAGTCTGCTACCCTTAGGGCTGTGTTCTTTTGGCTGGGGATATCTGTTGATCTTACCTCTTAACAGTAATTATGCCAGACAGCTTTTTGGCTTTCAGTTCTGCTCCATAGGTAACATAAATCATACAAATTATTACCACAATGCTAAACTATAATTACCCACAGACCCTGACATGCTAAAAGGTGTATTAATTTGATAATAAATACGTTACTGCATAAAACTATAATTATTACTTCAAAATTGACACTTATACCAGCTTGATTTTTTTTTCCCAGCAGGCAACTCAATTGTACATTGACCAATACCAGAAATGTTATTTGAATTCAGTGAGACACATTGAAATGTAATTTGGTAACATGTGGGAGGACTCTCTTAAAGGAAAATGTCACTAGAGTTAGTTTGGGTTTGGAAGTTATAATTCCATAAAGCAATAAATTACTCTGTAGTTTAAGAGGAAAAACATATCTGACAAATAGCCCAGGAAATGAGAATAATATCAACATATCTATCAAACAGCCCAGGAAATGAGAACAATATCAACAAAATATCTAAAATGTTACCAATGGGGAAAATAATTCACAGAATAACGTAAATAAACACCCTTATTTATGTTGGTTCAAATGATGTTGGGGAAAAAAAAAGTGAATGACACTATAGGAGAAAATTCTACTTTTTTCTGCATGGAAAAACTGACAAACATATCTGTGGGAAAGACCGAGGTCCCAATTCTGCAACTGTTTGGGTGTGGACAACCTCTGGCATAGCTCCCAGGTTTGTTTTATTCAGTGACTGCCTAATGTAAAATACATAAACAAGCCTGGGAACAGAGGTCATAATCCAGACCTGCTGCTTCTCAGTTCGGCAGCCCAACTGCTGTAACACCAACTCAGGATCCTGTTTCCCATTTTCTTTACATTTTGTGTCTTCCACACGGTCAATAGAAACTTTTAGGAAGGGAGTCTTACATGTTCAAGTCTTCTTAAACTCAATATAAATATGGGCTCGCTTCTTGCTCCTGCTTGAGCCCTTTAGCTGGGGAATGTGCAGGAATCAGCCATACACACCTCTGCTGGGCTATGTGGAAATGATATTTACACACTGAGTGGTTTTTATGGCAGTTTCTTTTTGAGTTTCTTATTGCCATTAGGATCTTAAAACGCCTAAATTTAATAATAAAAAATAAATAAAATAAATAAATAAATAAAATAAAAAAATAACTTTAAATCTTCAAAAGTATTTGTTCCCAAGTTTTCTTTAACAACCTGAATACCAGTGATTTTTCAAGTTCTTCCCACATTTTTTATCCCCATTTATACTCTGGCTTGCACAAGGAGGGGGGGAAAGTATCAAAGGAGAAGGGAATATCAAGTCTATTTCAAGTTTTCATTTCTGGGTGGTATGGCTATCATTTAACTTCATGTATTTACACTTACACCGGTTGCCATAGGCATACTCTGTATTCAAAGGACAGCTATAGGCATCTTTGGAAGAGCTAAATCAGAGGATCTTCCCTCTGCAGGTGTTTCCACTACAAAAAAATGAGACTAGGATGATTAACTCAGTAAGCCTCATCCAAAGCTTCTAGGTTTTTTTTCCATTACCAAAGTAAAAATAAAAGTAGGGGAAGAATTGCTCAGAAGGAAGAAGTGAAAAATGGAGAAGAAATGAAAGAGAAAAATATTAGAATATTAATATAACAAAAGTACCTGAAAACAGCTTATTTTCTTTTCTTTGTTAAAATATATGTAAATGCGTTCGTTGAAAAATCTTAAAGTGTCCCAATTAACATTTTTTAGAATACCTGAAAAAAAAATCAACAATAAAAATTTATAGGGGGAAGGTTAGTTTGGTATCAAAAACATTTGCTACTAAAGCAGAAAACCTCATTTCAATACCCTTGATTCTGTCAAGAAGGGATTTTTTCTCTACCTACTTGCAAGATAAGTGTATTTCCAAATGTGAGGGATGTTGGGAAGATACATACTGTGAAGAATCTTCATTATCATTCTTGAGACCATATGAAGGAGGGAAAAGGCCCTGATTCTCTGTATGTAAATATCTGTTCAACTTCTGTGTAAATAATCTTAACGAGGTGGGTTCCTGGGTTGCACTTAAGGGTCAGTGAAAATGAATGTTGTGCAGCTTTATCATTACCTTTAGTTGTTGCTCCTCCACTGATCAGATTGAATGATGCAAACAGGTCACTGAAACTGCTTGGCAGACACTCTTCACCTGACCTAGTGCATGTATTATGTAGGGCTTTATTGACATGGTTCTCCTCAAATGCCAGTTTGGAATGTATTAACAGCTTTGGCAGAGCTTCTGCTGACTTTCATCCAGTTGGAACAAAAGGTGAACTTTGTGAGGAGAGCAGGAACAGAAGATTTTCACAGTATCATCACTATTTTCAGTGAAACATGAGCTGAAAAATCACCATGTTGATGTTGAGATCTGGGTAGAATTATTGGCCAAAACTGAAAAAACACTGGGGCAAAAGAAAAAAAAACAGAAAAGAAGCCATAAAAGTATGTTGTAGCTTGGTACAGAAGACGTAAAACAGGCTGTTGGAGCATGTTGCCTAACTTGGTAAAAATATTAGGACCTACACCTGGAGGTATAAAGACTATCTTTGTTAAATTCTTAGAGAACAGCTACTGCATGCTGGAGCCTGGAGAATCCTGGAATCATAGAACTCATTATGTTGAAAAAGCCCTCTAAGAGTCCAATCATTAACCCTTTGTTACCTTTATCAATGTGGAGCATTGCCAAGCCCACAATGTCCCCAAGTGTCGCATCTGCATGTCTTAAATACCTCTGGGGATGGTGACTCAACAGCTTCCCTGGGCACCCTGTTCCAATGCCTGACAATCCTTTTGGTGAAGAAATCCAATTATTATCCAATCTAAACCTCCCCTAGCACTACTTGGGGCCATTTCATTTTGTCTTACAGCTTTTTTTTTATGGGAAAAAACCCGTCCCCCCTGTGTCTACCACCTCCTGTCAGGTAGCTGTAGAGAGCAAGAAAGTTCCCCCTGAACCTCCTTTCCTCTGGGCTAAACAAGGTGAATTCTAATAATTTTCCAAATTGCAGGGTACATTAATGTGGTTTTTTGGCTGAATTTTTTAGTCCTTCTGCACATAGATATTCTTGGTCTCAGCAAATTGCTTGTTTGAATGCACATGCTGACAGTAAATATGATGTTACAGAAAGCCTTAACCTATTCACCTGTCTTAGGTTTTTCCTGTGTAAGTGATTATTGCAATCATTTTGATGAATCATGTTGTTTGATAGAAATAACAGCTTACATACACAACTGGAATTTCCTTTTCCTCTTAGAGTACTTTGGGGGAAGCAGGAAAGAAAATAAAAAAGCATTTGTGATTACTTAAATCTATCTTTTTAATAATGTGGTAGGCAGTCAGAAATGATGATGTGATTCATTACTTGCCTATAATGTTAATTATACATTATTAGCTGTTTCACTGTATGATAGCTGGCAATTGGTGATATGATTCATAAAGTGCTATTGTTAAGCCAATCTGAAAATCTGTTTGATTTAGGTTAAAAGAAAGGGCGATAGGTCATAAGAAGTTGAAAAAAAAAGAGAGAGAGAGAATAAAGAAAAGACACCGACATAATTTGCGGTTCTATTTTTATATGAACAACAAGGTTTACAGTGAAGAGCTGTTGGATACAGTTTCGGTGAGCAAGGATTTTGCAGAGAGATTAGATCAGTTACAAATTGCTAAATCTGATGACTTAGATAAAAATTTAACCAGAGGCTTTGAAAGAAGTAGAACATGTTTCTGTGGAGAAGTGATTGCCCCGTACTTCCGAGATAGAGCTAATCAGAGAAGGCCGCACGGGCTGTACCCTCAGTAAAAACTGAGCAGGGAAGAAACCATTCATTTGAGAATGGAGATCATTTCCAGGTGTAACAGACTGAAAACTGCATTTCACTCTCCAAATGTACCCAATATTTTGGGGAACACCCAGAAGGCAGTCCTGCAACTCTACTATAATGTGTTCCCTTCCAAAATATCCCTATCAGATCTGTGCTCCCAGCTGAATAAACTGAATAAAACAATTGTTCCCTCCTCCACAGTCTTTGTAAGATTCCAAAACCTTTTCCCATTTCCACAGAAAAACCACCAACTTTAACCAACCACTTAAAAAACCCAAAGAAAACAGAGATTGCCCAGAGATAGCAAATACTCCCAAGGTTAAACATTCATTCCAGACTGGTTCATATCTGCACTTTATCTGAGCTAGGAAGGGAAATTGACACTTCGTCCTTCTTGCTCCAGCAGGCAGCAACTCTGGCAGAGTGGACCTCATCCTTTCTCTCATGTAAGCCAAAAGTGAGTTATAGATCTGAGCTTCTGTTTCCCAGTAAGGGCACTGTCCATAAAGGCCCATCTCACAAACAGATTTCAGTTCCTAGGAGTAAATACTACTTGGTTAAACACAATTTGTCAAAAATTAATAAATTCACAAAAAAAAAAATCAGAAATGAAAGTTGTAAAATAACTCAAACAAATATTGTTTCTTTCATTAATTTTAATATCCCTGTAACTTTTAGAGGAAAAACTAAAGACGAAAGTTATATCACATTGTTCTCAAAGGGATTTATGTCTTCTCTTATCCCAGATAACACTCCAAAGAAATAACATAAATCACACTGACCGCACCGTTTTCTCATCCATTTCCTTATATACCCAGCTCTTCTGGGCAGTAACAACCCTTATCCCAATCTGTTCAGAGAAGGCAAGAGAAGTGCTGTGTTTCCAGAACTTCAATTGCATTAAAATACACGACCTAGAAATGCTTCATGGAAACTTTTAAGATTATTTGCTGCTATGTCTTAGTTCTTAAGACAATAGTTCTGTGGGACAAAGATAGGCCTGGGAGCTAGGAATTCCTGAGTACTGTCTCCAGCACTGTCTTGACTGTCTATTGCCTACATATCACAGTGATTGTGTGATTTATTTATAAAACATAGATTAGATTAACTCAAACAAGATTAAATTAGATAGAACAAGTCACTTAAACTCTCACTGACTATTTCCTCATCTGTAAACCAGTGATATCTGTATTTACCTATTACATGGTGACTGTGAGGATTACTTAATCTCCCTAAAGAATTATCATGATTATCATTAATCTGGAACACACAAAACAAGTCCCGATAAGGAAACAAGCTTGTGATTCAGTTGAGGTGGAGTAAAGGTACCAAAGCAATTCTTCTGCTGATCTGATAGTCAAGCATTCTTGATAAAGGTTTGGGGATGGCTTCATTTCATATTAGGCATCTAAAATATAATGTTTAATATAAGATAGCTGTCTAAATTCCTTCTGTAGTCCAAATGTGTGTAGATGGATGTCATGCATTAAATGAGTCAATAACATCATGATTCTGGGATGAATCACCTAATGGATTTCTCTTCATTATCTGTAGAGGGAGCTTGGACAACTAGGCAAAATATATTTTAGATAGTTAATGTTATGTGAGACCAAACTGAAAGACTTAGTAACTTGCTTGAAGGACTACAGCCACATGACATGTTCTGCCCACACAGGAGCAGGGGAACAATCAGTACCAGTTTCCTCCCAAATTCTTGTCATCACATTCCTGCATCCCGAAACTTTGCCATCCCTTTTGTAGTCCACAAGACCCCATGATAGCTTTGAGAAATATAATTTAAAATTTCTGTTAATTAAGATAACGTATCAAAGTGTTTTCCCATATTACAACATGGTTAAATATTTTGTACAAGGAGCCCCTTTATTTGGGGGCAGGGAGGACAGAGGGAAAGTGTTTGGGGTAAATTGTGTTTCCTAGCTGATCTGTTCTTTTGGGATGGGGCAGGAGTTGTTCCTGAAAGAAGTCATTCCCTTTTGGAGTCTTTTGCACAACAGGTGATTAAGACTCATTTCTTCCCTCTGGAATTTCTTTTCTGCTCCACAATGGAGTGCAGGTCCTCCTATATGACTTTCCACCCCAATTCTTCTCTTCTGAAGACTAATGCCCCCTCCCTCTTCTGATAACAACTTGGGTTTGTTCCAGAGTTAACCTAACAGCAGAAAACGCTGCCTCTGCCAGAAAGAAAGAAGGAATATCTCCCCCTTTGGCTCCTGCTCTAAAAGAGAGACCAAAGGACATAGAAAAAAGGTAGAGGATGTGAGGTTGCAGTGGGGACAGGCATGGAGTGGGGCTGAGAGGAGCCTTGTTGCACAGGCTGAGCCACAGCTGGGCTCAGGTTGGTGTCACAAACACTTCAGTTACACCAGAGCCTGAATTGCTCGTGAGTAGTTTGGTCGCACACAAATGTAGAGCTGCAGCAGCGTCGTGGTGCAGCTACATCACCTCCCAGGTCTGCCCAAAAGCAAGAAGGAATTTCTCCTCCAGAGTACTTTAACAAGACAGATCAGGCAGCTACTGCCCTAATGACATGTTTTGTGTGTATGTTGGGGGCCAGAAGTGAGAAATACCTTCTTAGTGAGGGAGGGAGCTGGAAGAAAACAGTGAATATAAGCAGGTGGGGACAGGCTAAGATTTACCTCCCCTTAGCAAGGCTCAGCTGCAGAAAGGCTTTTAGGTTAGATCTAAAGCTTTTCTGAGTGAAGAGGAAAGCTGCTATTGATGTAAAGCAAAATATGTGGGTGAAGGTCATAGGAATGTTCCTTGTGAAGAAAAAAATGACTCAAAAACCCACATATATATATATATATATATATATATATGTATATATATATATTTGTGCAGTGAACTCTTTAAAAGCCAGTGTTTCTTCTTAAGAACACTGGCAAAAAGAGCAATAGGATTGAGCAGACTTATAGAAGTTTAAGAAGCCAAAACATGGCTGGCCTTTAATTCGTTATAATCTTAGAATAGGGGACGAAAAAATCTTCCTAAGCCTAAACTATCTCTTTGTTTTTCTTAGCAAAAAGAGAACTGTTTCAGATAAAATAGAAACCACCCTGAAAAGCCATCTGGAATTTGAAACTAATCCAGACTACCTGTGAGTAAGATGTGCAAAGAAGGGTCTGCCTTCAGTCGTGTCTTGTACTGAACTAAGAATGCTGTCAGCACTTAATAATGTTAGTAGTAATAGTTCTTTTCACACACCTTTTCACTTCTCAGTGTTGGCTGGAACTGGAAAGAGCAGAGCCTTTCCAAATGGAAACAGAGAGCACTAAAAATTACATTTTAAAAACAAAAACAAAAGAAAATCAAACAAACTGAGGCTATGCTGAAGTTTTCAGTCCTTCAGTCCAACTTTGAAAACTCATTAGTGGTAGATAGTTCAGATAAGGTATGAATCCAGATGTTACTGTATTTATCTTCAGCAAAACCGAGTCCAAAATTTTACTAAAAAAAAAAATGGCTAGGCTCCTAAATCTGAATTTAAACATGTAAGAAAATGCCTTGATGGGTAAGAGCATGAACATATGCAGCTTTTCTTGACCTTAATGAGATGTTCAAGGTACTTAACACTTTTGAAAATCAGGCCACAATTCAGCAAAGCATTTCAACATGTGTTTAACATTAAACACATATTTAATCAGATTAAAGCATATACTTAAGCACATTCCTGAACCAGGATCAATTTAAACATGTGCTTATGATCTTTGCTAAATAAGGTTCTCACTTAAGTTTCTAAATAAGGTTTTGAGAGCCTAAATTTAGTTTTCTGATTTTATAAAAACTTCAGTCTGTTTTGAATGAAATAAAAAATTAGGTGAAGGGGGAAATTCTTAACACCTTTATTTGGTTTGCTAATCATATTTATCAGTGCTTGACAGACACCAGGTATCTAAAATTTTGAGTCATTAAGGGGAAGTAAAAATATATATTGTTAGAAAATGTAGATTTTTCACATGCAATCTAATTTTGATTCCTTGGATGTGGTGTGTAGAAACTTCAGATCCCATTATGAAAGCAACACCACAAACCAATAGTTGGAAGTGTTTTATATCAGATATTTTGACCCAATATTATCCAAAATTAGAGACAAAAATGAATTTTCACTGTGTTTTCTCTAATTTTATCCCTAGTTTGTTTATAGCTAATATTGACACAAGGAAAAGAATAATTATTTTTCTCTCTCTTTATTTAATTTTTCCTTTATTTTCCTTTAACTTCTCTTTTTCTTTACTTATTTTTCCTTGCTCTTGTAGCAGAACAAGCCACATTCCATCCCTTTCTGTTAACACACCTGCATACATTTGAGTTTCTATCAACCTCCTGTCAGTCTACCAGTTGTGCAATTACATGTGTTAAGACAAAAGCAGTGTTGATGGCCACAATTTTGATTAGGGTGAGAGTGACTCACTGGGACAACAGCAATCCAGAGCATGTCCATGCACACATTTGCATGGATGTGAGGCAGCCAAGGCAGCACACAGACACACAATAAGATTGAGCAAGAAGGGTGAATTTGAAGTTTGTTAGCAGTTAGACACACAACATTCAAGCTGGATGGTAGCCAAGCCCCCTCCATCATCTCTGGAATTCCTGCAAGGTAGAGGACTGCAGTTCAAGCTGTGGGGTAGTCCTTCCCTAAATATATTCCCTCTTTCTCCCATTCTCATTGGAGCTATATCAAGTCCTGACTGCTTCACAGGCTGGATGGGGTTCTGAGCAACCTGGTCTAGTGAAAGGTGTCCCTGCCCATGGCAGGAGGGTTGGAACACGATGATCTTGAAGGTTCCTTGCAAACTAAAACTACTCCATGATCTCATTATTTAACATGTGCATGTTTTCACCCTGTTTTAAATAGGGCAGTAATTGCAGCTAGGTTATCTCTGGATTAAAACTAAGTTTTCTGGAGAGGAGGTGCTCAGGGTTAAGTGCATTAGCAGGTACTACTTAATCATTTTCAAGCTGTAAATTCATTTTGTAGTTTATGCCACAATAACTTGTGTTCAAATTCATAACCTTCCTTAAACTAGAGCAAATCCCTATGTGGACGCACTAATTTCAGTTTTAGAGTGGCTTATCTCAGTTTATCGTAAACTTGTTCTGAATCAGCTTATGCCAAACTGGAATAAGCTTAATTTAAAATTGAAATAAAAGGATTAGGATAAATTAAATTGGTGTAAAATCACACCTTTATTTAAGCCAATACAACTCTGTATGCAGATAAAAACCTTGTGTTTATTTAAAAGTGAGTGTTAAAGAAAATAGAAAAATACAATGAATAGGGTAAATATTTCCAAACCCTGTTGAGAGGATATTAGAACAACAAAGAGTTAAAAATAATGCAATTTGAAAAGAACTATTCAAAATTGCCTAATCTCCATGGTTCAGAGCCTCTCCCATTCAGCCACATTAGACAGCAAGACCCTGCAGGCAGTTAATAATACTTTTATATAGTAGCACTTTACATTTTCTGTGCTGTAAAAGCATTAACTAATTAATCTTCACAACAACCATCTGAGGCTGAGAAGTGAGGTCTAATATCCCTTCCTTAAAGATAGAGAAGATAAAATACCAGGCATGTCAAAGGCCCCTATTCCTGACTATTGTGTGTTTTGTTTTGCAAGTGAGAAGGCCTCTGATACCAAATATGATGGGATGAAGTTGGATAGCCAGAGCTGGAGTCTCCCTCCCTCCCCCATGACAGGCTGCTGTTGAAAATTTGGCTTCAGGAGATATATTTTTCAGACTCCAAGCCAGGAAGGCCCTTAAGCGTGTGCTTAACATGAATCACAAATAACATGGGAAAGCCAACGGTCTCCTGTAAAAATATGTGTGTAGCTCAGTGCTTTGGTGGCTCAAGTCCAGGGACATAGATTTCTAAAGAGGCTTAAGTTCCTAAGTCTCACTGGGGAGATGAAAAGTCAAAATCCCAAACTCCTGGGCCTTGATTTCCAGAGCCTGACTAGAAACTCAGCAGATCCTGGTTCACATTTTAGTTTGCAGAATTTGGATCCTATGAACTCATATGGGGGAGGAGGCATTCACAAAAGCCCCATGTCTCCTAGAAAGGTCAGGTCCTCTAAGGTAATGAACATATTCTTAACCACCTCGAGGGATTCTGCCCTGAACCATTCTCTGGACAAATTATTCACTCAGCCTAAGACACACAGTCTCAGAAAAATAGAATCATAGAATCATTAAGCTTGGAAAAGACCCCTAAGATCAAGTCCAAACTTCTGTTGGAAGACATATTCAGTTGCATAAAATGGTGAATTTTCTCAAGCGAGTGGGTGACATTTCTTTATTTCTTTACACAAATGTTCCCCCAAGCTCCCTGGAAGGGCACATTTACCTGTGTGTTTGTGCTTCACTGAAGGGAATGGGGTATTCTCACCATGAGACTGCATCTGTCTCAAAATTCAACAGCTTTTTCATAACTGCACCTTCCTGGAGGTGATGGATCAAGCTCTGAGCAACCTGCTCTAGGGAAAGGTGCCCCTGCCCAATGCAAGGGGTTGGAACAAGATGATTTTGAAGGTCACCTCCAACCCAAACCATTCTATGATTTTATGATTCCATTAGCTCAGCTTCAAAACTAAGCAAATTGAATCTCCAAGCTTTTATGATGGATACACCTTAGAATCTTAGAACTTAGAATGGTTTGTGTTGGAAGGAAACTTAAAGATCATATTGTTCCAACCCCTCTGCCACAGCCGGGGACACCTTCCACTAGACCAGGTTGCTCAGAGGTCCAACCAACCTGGCCTTAAACACTTCTGACAGTGGGGCAGGTACAACTTCTCTCAGCAACCTCTCCCAGTGTCATACAACTCTTACAGTTAAGAATTTTCCCTCTAATCTAAACCTACCCTCTCTCAGTTTGAAGCCATTGCCCTTTGTTCTGTCACTACATGCCCCTGCAAAAAGTCTCTTTCCATTTTTCTTGCAGGCTCCCTTCAGGTGCTGGAAGCCCCCAGTCAGGTCTCTCAGAAGCCTTCTGTTCTCCAGACTGAACAATCCCAATTCTCTCAGCCTTTCCCCATGGCAGAGGTGCTCCATCCCTCTAACCAACCTGGATGTTGGTGACCTTTGGTCACCTCAGTGCAAGGGATTTAGTCAAAATATTTGGTTATGGTCCCTTGTCCTTTGAGACACCTCCAAAACAAGCCCAGCTGAAGCCACCATTTGGATAGCCAGCAAGGTGCCTCTCTCTCACTGTCTCTCCACTGTAAAGACACTTTGGATAGCTAGTTTAGATTAAATATCCAAATTTAAGATAGACAAAATTAGATCAGGCAAATGTGCGTGTGACTTGTATATTATTCTGTCTTACAGGAGGCTGAAAAATCACTCCTGATAAACTTACATAATGGTTTCTAGTGATGGTTATGTGGTTAAGTAGTTTCCAATGTCAGCTGGAGTAGGACTGACTCGAAGTCTTGCTCTTCTTGGAAACAGGCACATACCTCAGCCTCAGTTTAATCCTGGTGTATTATTCCAGTTATTGCTCTGTGAATTTCCTCCTCAGTATTTATTTTAAAGCAAAGTTTAGACACAAAATCCTCCTTTTTTAGCTTTAGTTGAATACAATAGGAGAACCTTGTCCAGCAAAGCAAAGGTGGCTGCAAGGAGAGTTCTGATCACGTTCTAGCATGCCAAGTTGAGATTTTGGCTGGCACTAACAAGCGTTGCAACATTTATTAATTCATTACTTGGGAAATTGTCTCACCCAATTTCTCCAGGCTGCACCTCACTCATTGCTACACGTTTGGAGAATAAGTTAAAGATGCCTCATGTTATTTCAAAGTCTTAGTCACTGTTGTTTGGGTGTGGGCACTCTAACCTGGGCTTCAGAAATTGAAAATAAATGAGAGGTGGAGGTACAGAAACCATTCTCATCAAAACCAGAGGGAAATGAAGAAGCAGAAAGATGAACCCTCAAGTAATTTAAAAAAAAATAATAAAAAATGAAGCAGTCTCCTTAGTTCAAAAGCTATGAAAGAATCTGTTGGATACTGAAATTCTGAATAAGTGATAATCTGGGAGACCTCTAGTAGTTACTGAAACATAAAGCAGTATAGTGCATGTGCTATCTGAGGAACATCATATCGCATAATCTGATATGCATCAGTATTTTGGCATCCTTTTAAATGTATAAAAATGCCAATGGAAAATAAATAGGTAGTTAATAAGCCAGAATAAGCCTTCAAATTGATGCAGACAATTTCATTTTCCTGATGTTCTTCTGGAGTGTCTTCTTTTACCAGGGTCCTACAGATCTGGGAACATTTTATCCAAACTACTTCTTTCTGAAAGTCTGCAAACATTTTTAAGGTTCACGATCTTGACTCACAAATGGCAATATCTTAACTTAGGACAGATAAAAAGGAATTCTTCCCTATGAGGGTGGTGAGGCACTGGTACAAGTTGCCCAGAGTAGATGTGGATGTGAACATAAAAAAAAAAGTGACACATGGACAGATATGAACAAGATCCACTGAAAGAGATCCTACTCCCTCAACTGTAAGTCCAAGACCTCCCTTGTCCCTTCCCTGGGTTTTGGACTTCAGAAGACTGAGATTCCTTACTGTTATCACAATTATGAGACTCAGTATAAAAATAGCCTAGGAAAACCTAAGTCTATATTATACAGAACACCAGTATAACATCTTCTTCTCAGTTCTACATCATCTCTAATGTTTAATGAACCTTTGGGGTTTTTTTAATGTGATTTCACAGCATCATTAAGATTTTGGGAGTCTGCTGGAAAGCTGAATTGAGCCTGTGCAGTATTCTAAAAGTAAAAAGAACCTTAACAGGTTAAAACATAAGAACAGCTAAACTAGCTTTCTTTAGCCAAAAAATGGAGTATGTAAATTGCAAATCTAGACTTAGTCTAGGCTAGTCCATATTAAAAATAAATTGAAAAACATTGCAGACATTGTTAATTTAGCATGAAGGCAAAAACATTGCTGAAAGATTACTGTAATGGAGTATAGTTAATTCCATTCAATTCTTTTTCATGGTTCTTAAGGATAGGTCAGAATAAATATTAAATCCACAGGAGATTTATTGCTTCCTTGGAAAATCAATATGCCGTGAATCAACATTAACATGAACTTTGGACATTCTGTGTGTTTTCTTTCCTGGGAAATTTTTTTGTAAGTCTGGCTGAATCCATGGATATTCTCACCAGGACTCATGAAAAACTGTATGCAGCATCATGCCAGCTAACTGTGATTAATACATGGATTTAGTTAGGTTTGAGGCTGGTGAGATCTGAGAACATTCTTAAGGAAGGTGGGGAATCGAGAGCTAAGCCTTGAACGCAACTGAGCTTGGTTTAAACTGACTTGAAGTCACAGTCAGCATTGTGCAAGTGCCTCAGACTTCACCAACATGTTAAACACAGCCAACATTTGTAATGGATACCACCCCACCTGCCCAGCCTTTGCTAATATGGCACATAATTATATGTCATCAATATTACCACCCTCCTTTTCTGGTATCTCCCTTTCCATCTACTCCTTCTGTCTGATTAAAATTTTGCTTAGCTGCTATTGGAATGTAGGTTGGGTTTGTGCTCAACTCCCTAGCACTTCATACAGGGTTGGCTAACACTGGCAACCTGTTTGAGCCAAAAGTCAGGAATCTGGGGCAACATTTCACCTTTGAGTGCAACCTGCCTGACTGAAGTGTACAATTTAAATAAAGTTTGATTTTGGTTTTGTTTGGTTGTTGGGTTTTTTTGCCCTGCAAAATCTTCTGTCAGAGGTCAGTTCAGCACAAGGCTGATGTTATTCAGCTTTAGATTCAGATACTTAAATTTAGAGGTATAATTACATGAGTATAGGTTTGACTCAGTTGCCCACACTGAGCCATTTAGTGCCATTTGGGAAACCATGGCCTGTCTGATAGATGTTTGTGGGCCTTGCATATTTTACTTGGGATTTATAGGAGACCCTCAGGCCCTCTCTGACCCTTCCTGGTACCCCAGGGTATTGCCAATGCCAGAAAAAGCCCATGGTTAGGAAGGTGGACACACATTTGGTCAGTTGAATCTCTCTCATATGGAAAAAATAGGAGTTTAAACACCAGCTGATAAAGAAACCTGAATGGAGACACCTAATTTGGGTAAGGGAGCCTGGAGTCAAGATATTCTTCACCTGGGCTGGTTTCTGTTACTTAAAAATGTCCCACTGATGCTTTCCTGCCCCTCTGTCTTCCCCATCTTTTCCACACAAGATACCAGTCCATACAACCTCCATCCTTGTTTCTACACCACAAGGCTGGGAAGATTTGTAGACCTGAGGCAAGGCTGATTTAGCCCACAGGCTTTTTGATCATGCTGCAGTTGAGAGCTCTGCAAATTGGCTCCAGTGGGAAGAGGTTGGACCTTTGATTCTTGTTATCAGAGGTAATGCACTGAAACCAGGCAAGCCTGATGAGGTTCCTGAAATAATCTCACTGTTTTATCTTGTTATACAGAAATGAATCATGTTTAGGAACAGATTTACTTGCAGGTGAAGTGAATAAGGAGGAAAGGAGAACTGTGAGATATTTAGCTCTTCTAAATGACATCTCTTACTCGACCACTAGGACATCGGTAACACTCATGTTCCTAATCCAGCGCAGCACCAAATTTTCAGGCACCTTCACACAGCTACAAGGAGCTAGGAAAAAAGCTTCTTATACAAAAATGCAAAGTATCTGTCCGGGGAGATGGAGTTTCTACCTTGGTCTCCCACCTGAAACCTTGACCACATTTTTCTACCCCCTGAAACTCTCCTCTTTCTATATGTTTGACTTATTGATTGTGAAACTTGTCAAACTCATTCAGGGTCAACAAACTGATTATGAAACAGGTATTGGCTTGAATGGGAACTAAATAGAAAGAGTTTCTATTTAAACTGGAATGGAATTGAAAAATGCCCTGCTAAACTCTCTGGGGCCGGGTTTACCTCTTACCGCTGAAATGAAAATCATACAGCAATTGGCCTTCAAGGTGTGTCCATATTGCAAGTAATGGTAAAAATAATAAATACAATGATGCTAATGTTGTTGACAATATAATAATGATAATAGAAGATATTATTGTATTAATTGAAGAGACCCACTGCCTGAAAGTACAGAGCATGACATTCCAGTATAATTTTTATTTTTTAATATAATTCAACATTTTTATAATTATTTTATAATTTTTATAATTACTAATGTCTTTTTAGTTATCCATCAGCACATTGTGGGTGGAAATAACTTGGGGTGTAACTGATGGAGTTAGTTGTTGGGGTTTTTTTTTCCTTTTTTTTCTTGTTGAATTTCTTGATGTGTATGCTTTTCCACACAGATGGCACCTTTGGCAACAGCCTACCTGGCAGGAGTTCAGGGCACCATTAATCTATCAAAGCAATGCTAATGAAGTTGGACTCTTAACAGTTTACTCACCATCTGCTTCTAACCATCATCCTTCCCTGTGCTGTCCCTAATGCTCCTCTCGTGGAGGATGGGAACTCTGAACAGCACTGATTAATGTGTTTTACTGCTACAGCTACTGGATTCCCATAATGCTTTTGCTGAAAAAAAATGTTAAAAAGTCAGAACCACAGCTTTTGGAAAATTTTGCAGAAGCCAAAGGTCAAGTTTTAGACCCTCAAAATAGCCAAATTTTGCCTGACCCTGGCGACACCTAGGTTTCCATAAGTTTCTGTCTTTCCTTTAGACTAGATCACACGAAAAAGTAATTAAATTTAGACTAACATAGAATACCATAGTTTGTTATTTACATAAAATATTTCTGACTTTATTGCAAGACTGAAAAAAAAAAATGTTTGGGGCTCATTTGTCTAAAACACCTACCTGTTTTTTCCAGTGATATTACTTGGTCTAAATAAAGGCACTGACTGTCCACAAACCTCACCTCACATAGTATCTCCAGACCAAAAGAGTTACCACAGCCACCATTCTTCCAGTAAAACCCTCTTCTCCAACAGGCTCATGTTGCCAAGGTGCTCCACACCTATTCTCATTCCACCATGGACTGGATTTGCAAACTAGGTGGTTTCCCTGCATATCTGGCTCACAGGACCTAAGCCAGAAACACTCTCAGAGCACAGAGAAATGCATCCAAGAAAAGGAGATTTATAACCCTCTTGCTGACTCCTTTATATTCAAAAGTCTCATGGCTTCACCTGGAACAGGGCAGTCCCAGGTGCAAGTTTCTCCTGAGGGGGTTTGAAACCACATCTCTATTTCTCTACCTCCCAGGAGAATACCCTAACCACCAAGAGATAGTCCAGGAGATTGTGGGTCTCACAATCTCTTCCAGTAAATCTGTTCCACTTTAATTAAATATTCATTGTGCGTTTGGAAGACATCATAACTCCAGACACAGGCAGGAAGGGAAAACTTGGGTTTCTAATCCCATATCTAGCAAATATGCCCAGCATGATGTGCTGGGTTTGTTAAACTAATTTTAGGAGTTGCATGCCTTATTCTGTGAGTTTGCCCAGGGAGAGCAGAGACTCCTTTTGAAGCTTCATACCCAGCCAGCAGCCAAAATCAGACACTACAGCAATGAGCAAAGTTCTAGTCTTTCTGCATCTCTTGTGGATAATACATCACCACCTGAATTATTTACTTTTAATTAGAAAAAGGAAATAATGACAACAACTCCCCAGTGTCGTAATCATAGACACACAGTGATTTATTATTAACAATTGCTGCATACATATGGGCTAAGTAACTTAGGGCAGTGAGTAAAACCATCAATTATAACTGCTGCAACATTTATAAGACTAGCCAATGACAGTGACATGTTCAGCATTACAGTTCATGTGATTATCAATAAAATGATGGGAAAAATGGCAGAATTCTGAGCCTACCTTACTGTCATCATCAAAAAAGAGGAAAGCAAGTGCTTAGCAATGGGGAGTACAAAAGTTTGAGGCACCAAAAAATTGCTCATAATGAAAAATAGACCAGGAAAAAAAGAGGATAAACAAACATGAGGGATGTGATAGAGATCATAAAACTGGTTGTTTCCAATTACCCCATTTCATATTACAAGAATAATGAAGCATCCTGTGGAATGGGATGGCAAGACATTGAGAGAGGATAAAGGGGAAGACATTTTTTCACAATGGATAATTGACCTGTGGAACCGATTGCCACACGATAGCTGCAAGTCCAAGAGCTTAGCAGGTTTTAAAAAGGATTAAACATGTATAGGGATAATTAGTTCATCCATTATTAAACAAGATAAGTTTTATTAGTCACTAGTTATATTAAACAAGATAAAGACCTTGTAGGAAACTTTAATTCTTACCCAGTGAGAAATTTCCAAATATCAACTTCCAATGGCATTTTCAAAAACAAATATTTTTCTGCCCCATTTCATGGGAAATTTTGAATTTTAGTTTCAAAAAAGCCAGCATGCCTCTGACTAATATAATTAGCAAATAATGTGATTTCATCTTGTCTTAAAGCTGGATTAGCACTGACATGTCCTGGCTAATATTTGTTATCTGCACTGAAGTAACTCCTATAAAATGAAATGGGTATCAAGGGTTTTCTGTAGAAAAGCAAGGAGAGCTCAAATATATTTTCAAAATGTTTCCAACTGAGATTAATTTTAGTTTCTAGAAGGCATTTCTCCCCAAAGAAAATCCTATCCTATATACTTTTAGGGTAATCGGATATCTTGCATTCTAGAGTGACAGTGCTCACCTGAGGACTCCACCTATGTGCAATCAACCACTTTTCTTTGTCACTCATTCTGAAAATATTAATTTTTCCTGGCTCAGGTTCTATCATATGCTGGGATTTATTAGGAGCATCTGCAGGAAGATATTCCTCCTTAGCTTTCCAGGCAGTGGAGAGAGTGGATACATCCAGATGGTGGTTTCAAGAATCACGGGACCACACAGACACTTAGGCTAGAAGGGACTTTTGGAGGTCATCAAGTCACAGAAGAGTTTCCAGTGAAATTAGACCAGGCTTTGAAGGCCATTTCAACTTCTGAATCACTCTATGGAAGTGATTCCTACAGAAAACTCTGGTAACAACAGAAGGAACCCAGAAGAAAAAGACCTGTAAATGAACAGCTCAGAGTAATTGGGGTAAATCCAGGCCATTCTCAGATTTTCACCTTCTCTCCCTCATGTCATGTCATTTCCACACTCCTTGCTCACCCATCCAAATGTGTCATTAACCCCTAAATGGGCATTTTCTAATAGTTACAACAAAAGAAGAGCTGTGTCCTGAAATGGCTGCTGTATTCCCTTCTGTCTCTATTCCCTGATAACTTTAAAAATAGATTTCATAGCTCATTCTTTAAATAAATCTTGTGCCTTATACTTCTTTTCTCTCACCCACCCTCTTACTCAGCTGATCACGTTTCCCTCCCTTTATCTTACACAGTCTATTGCTCATAACTGGGGCTAAAATAGGTTTAGAAACAACCTGTACCAAAGAATGATCCTTAAAAGAAGTAAGCTATTATTGAGGAATGATATTTTCTTTGGTGCTTTTCCGACTACAGTAAAATAGTTTCCACAATTTTTCATCTTGGTAGTACCTTGCTTAGAGTTGGATGTTGAAGTGTTTAGGTCAGTACTCTGCTTAAATCTACCACAACCTCTATCTCAACCCTCTACTTGCAACTAAAGTGTAGACATACCTTATACACAGCTCTTGATGGCAATCTTGTCAACCATTAATGTAAAAGAGACCAGAATCCTGTTCCAAGAATTCATGAGATTGACATCAAATTGTTTCCTTCACTTGGCTTTTGATTATTGTGCCCTTAGGGTTATTCAGGTACAGGCACATCATCAAACTTCATTTCATTTGTCCTGTATTAATAATTTTTTTATGGCAGGCAAGTATGCCATGGAATATTGGAGCACTGCACGTTTTCAAATGCATTTATCTTCACATCACGCTTATGAGGAAATCAAGTACACTCATTCCCATTTCACACATTAGGAACTGAAGCACAGAAAGGAAAAAATAACTTGCTGAACAATTGTGTCCATGGCAGAGCGAGGCCTCCAGAAAACAAACCCACTCTTCACTTCAGAGATTCATTTCTATTGTACTGAAATCTGAGATCATTTCATAATCACATGCTCCCAGGAGCTGAGACAAAACACAATTATAACAAAAATTCCCCTGAAAACCTAAGAATTTAGATTTCTGTAGGTTTCTAGGTATCTATAGACTGAGACACTCTTTTAAATTCTCTTTTTGGTCCAACTCAGTATTTCCTTTTAAGAACCAAATGCCCCACATCTGTCCCCAAGACATCAACAACAAAAGGTAGATGTTGCTCTAAAAAATGACTGTTTACCTCAAAGTGTCACTTTTCCCACAACTCTTAGTCTGACAGCTCAATTTCACAGAGAAGTACCTCTTGTTCATCCTTATTGCTTTATCCCATATAACCTCATCACCCACCTCATTCCTCATTCTCTTTTTCCCATTCCACTTCTTTTCTTTATCTCCCTTCCCTGGCCCATATATAATTTTGTTGTACTTGTAAGGTTGTTTTTTTTTAAATCTCACACTGCTGTGGGTTATTCCCACAAGCTCTGGAAAAATCAGTCCTACATTACAGGATGTGTGAGCAAACTGGCCAGGTTACAGAGCAGCAGCTCTAGGTTAAGTCACACTGTGTTCCCAAAACACCTGTTAGAGCTCTCCAAAACATTTCACTTGCAACAACTTGCTGCAACACATAGAGACCTTTCCAGAAACTGTTCACCTGGGAACTTCCTGGTGCTGGTGCTGTGGCTTGTCTAAGTAATAACTAGCTCTCTGCGGAGCTAAACTTTATCTCTCAATGTTTTGACAATGATATACAATACTAAAAACATTAAAAAAAAAGGCTAAACAGGCTGAATTCTGTCTTTTAGATTTAATTTATTTTTTACTATAGATGGGCTGTGGATAGGTGGGTTAATCTGGAGATATCTCCAGGCAGTTGGTAATACCAATTTAACATGGCTCTGTCTGCATTTTATCTCAGCTGAGATGCTAAATTAAACATGCATTTAAAAATAATGGCATCTGAACAGGGTGTCTCATTCTATTTTAGCCGGTTGCAGTATTTTGTTATGTCTGCATGTTACTCTGTAAATGTTTGTGTTCCTTATCCTGATTACAGAAGCAATTTTACAGCCTGTTTATTGATTTTAAAACTTTAGAATACCATTGACATTGGCCATAAGGAACCTCATTTGTCTGGCAAGAGATTGCAGAAGGAATTTTAGACCTGATTAATTTGGTCTTATGTCGCTTTTCCACTTGAACTTGTAATAGGAAGGCTACATATTCATTGTATTGTTTGTATTTGTAAAAAGCCAATGCATCACATTGGTGTATTTAAACACATGCAAGATTTTTTTTCCTTTCTTATTCATTGTAGTTATCTTGTATAAACAGTTTGAAATAAATACGTGTACGCATGAAAATAGATAAGAATTCACAAGGTTCTGTTAAAGAAACACACACAACCAAATATGTACTGGTTTTCTCCCCATAAATAACAAGTCCAAACAGTGTATTTTTGATATTCAATCATAACCACAGGAGTTAGGTCACCTTAAATTTTGCCTGAGTAAAGAGTTCATGATCTGACCTAAAAATTAGCATAGTATTTAGCACTAACAGCATAAAAAAAAAAAAAGAAAAGAAAGTCTTCTTCAAGGACACCTCTCAGACTGGAGTCTAAGCCAAGAATAACAACTGATTTAGACTTCACAGCAATCCTGTGGAGTGAGAATCATCCCACTTTACAGAGAAGAAAGATAAAGCCCCACAGCCAAAAACTCCTTAGACAACACCTACAAATTCATTGTTACCATTGAATGAATGAAGAATTCACAAATTCTTTACAGGGGCCACAAAAACATCAAACACATCATGCCCAAGGATGCTGGTTGGATGTTAAATTGTCATTGCAGGATATTTGATATGATGTGTGACAAATAAATATTTATCTGGAAAACTTTTATGTTGCTTTAAGCACATTATTCTCCAAACCACAGCCTGGACTACAGCAGTATTATAGGTAATAGAGCTGGAAATTTCTGGCATCAGGGGCTGCCTGTGAGGTGCAAGACCTCTTGGCTACCTAATGCTCGAGAAGTTCTCCTGTGGCTGAATACATCTTTTTTCTTAGTTCAGTGCTTATGCCCTGGAAACACCATTACTGGAAATATATAAGGGATTAGAGCTTTTTCCAACTTTTCTTAGACAAAACTGACTGTTTTTTAAAGGATTTCATATTCACCCTAGACAAGTTGGCCAACTGCAATTTTCCAGGGCAGGAAAATAAAAAGTAAACAATTTCAAGAGCAAACACTATTTAATGATTGAAGATATTTTCAATTAACATTACCTAGAAATGTTTGAAATTTTTATATTAAAACTGACTGATGTGTCAGTCATTATGAAGAGAAATAAAACTTTTCTGAAGGAAGAGAAGAAAACAGGGGAAATTCAAATTATTTTGGGAGCTGAATTTGTTGTAGGAATTACTGTAAAAGCTAGAGAAACATTTCCCCCTTTCATCTGAGAGCAATCATAATTTCTACAATGTTGCTCCAGATTTCAGTCTAAAACGGATTGATATTTGTAAGAAAAATGAAAATTTCCTCAATTACTCTGTAAAGTGAGTGTGTTTTCTTTGATTATAGCAACGCGGCAGGATTCCACCTTAGCATGGTCTTAGAAAACTGAAAATCACTCCATTGAGCAGCAGTCCAATGTTTCTGGTTTTCAAAGACAAAGTAACCCACACTTTGGCCATTTTAGGACGTGTTTTGAAAATCATCTGACAAAATCCTTACCCAGTGAGCCTTCCATAAAGTCTGGCTGGAAAGCCGAAAGGCTGAAGTGATCAACTCTGTGCAAAGAGAGTTCCCAGATTGAAGAGTCTTCTGCTTTCCAGTGCCCAAGTGTGCAACCTGATACAACAGCAAATACATCACCGTATGTTGATATGCTGTTGCTTTCTTATGTGACAGCTTTAACAAAGGGTATAATGTGACAGCTCTGGGGTAGTTAGAAGCCAATATTCTCATTTTGTCAACAATTTCTGTTTCTGGATGGATTCATGTATCAACTTCACCTTGAGTAAAGAAGATCCTTTTGAGTCATCTCAGAAAATCATCAGGCTGTAAAAAAGGATTGGTGCGGTGCCACCATGCAAAACAGGAAAAATTACTCAAAAAGGAAAGGAGAGAGTGCCACAGAGAGTGATGAGAAAGAATAAAATTATAAATAGTGGGGAGAAGTATATCCCAGTGCTGAAAATGAAACTAGGTTGAAAGCTCTCTTGCATAAAGAATGAGCAGAGTAGAGCAGTAAGTAGAGGAATCCTCCATAATTTGGAATATCTCTATGAGCCTAGAGAAAGGTCAACACCAGCAGAAAGATGAAAAATTTGGGTTAAGGTCGTACATGCTCAAAAACAGGGCAGAGTTGAAAGGGATCCAATGGTTCTGGAGTCTTCATCTTTGGAGAGAGTCAAAACCTGACTGGACACAGTCCTTAGCAACCTGCTCTGAGTGTGAAGCTGGATGGGAGATTTCCAGAGATCCTCTCCAACCTCAACCACCCTGGGATTCTGTGATTCACCTGATAACTCTACACATGTTACCTTTGTTTTGTTTCCCATCAAGACCAATCTCTCCACACTGAAGACCTGCATTCCCTTTGGACAGGCATGTCCATCTGCTTTTAATTGTATGGCCAGGAGGGGTGAATTTCCTTTAAAAGTCCAGTGGCTCTGGCAGCACTTATGTAGATGCACATTTTGCAGGAATATAGGCTCTGGAATTTGATCAAGGTATTCTAGAGGCAAGCTTGGCTTCATTCTGCTCTGGAAATGGCACTAGTGACACCAGTAGATAAGTATCAGGCCTGGTGTATTTTCAAACAGTTTGATAGTGATAACGAGAATGTAGTATAACCCAAACCTCCTGGTATAACTTCACTGAAAGCAATGAGATATGTAATACAGACACAATCCTGTGAGGAGGAGCTTTAAATCTGTCATGTAACTTGACATTCCTGACATAAGGAATTAAAAGAGACGGGTCTGTTTCACCAGAGCTCATAGGCAGATCTGTCCTAACACAGAGGATGTTTCACTGAAGATGATGTTGGACACTACCCACCAAAATGCTCAAGTTCTGTAATCATGGTTCAGTTTTCAAATGAGATACAAAATAATGCTGCTGTCACCATGTATTTGCTATCGTGGCATTCAAATATCAGATCATTTCAAAAAGGAGATACTGCTACATTCCACATGATGGCAGGAGATCTGTTTTTCTTACTGCAAAACCAGAGCTTACAGTTTAAGATTGTCCTATAAAATATAGCAAGATAAGCAATCTCCCATATTCTCCAAGCTGTTTTATAATAATGTGTTCTCAAGACATACTCAAAAGGGACAATTCTTCATTGTATATTAACAAAAAACTCAAACATGCTGAAATGGTTTTGCAAAGTTTACCTAAATGATTAAATAAGTGCTTTGTTAAATAATACATACAAGTCAACTGGTATTTCAGAGAAAATTTACAACGCTTACCTTGTTTTTGTTGTACATAATTAGGTTAACTCACTGTTGGACTTTTTATATATTGTTCTTTATGCTGTCCTTGTTTTTATTAAGAGGAACTTTCAGGAATGATTTGGTGAGATTGATTTTAGATTTTTTTAATACAAGAATTTTCTACATATTTTTTTAACTGAAGGAATGCTCAATACACTAGGATTTTTTTTTTCCTGGAGGTTGATGGGCTTCAGCATGTTTTTTCTGGAGTGCTTTTGGAGCCCTTTAGTTAAAGCCTCGAACATGGGATTTATTATAAATATAAAACAAATAGTGCTTAGTAAGTGGTGGAATACTAAGAAATATTCTTTAAAACATTAATTTAAAGTTTCTTCACTTTCTTGAGTTGGATTATATTATTATTTCTTTTTTATTCTCTACCAGCCATCTGCTATTTTCATATTTGAAAAATAAGGAAAAAATCAAAAGTAAAATTATGTATTTAACAACATGCATCATTATTTGCTTATATACATTATAACAAACAAAGCAGGAGAAAATCCCACATGATTTCTTGTTTTTCTCTTGAATGTAGCTCATCTTTAAGCAATATATATGAATCATTAAATGCTTATGCAAGAATATGTTCTACTGAAAAAGTGCACCAGGTTCATCCTGTGTTTTTCTCTACAAGGGAGTGCCTAATTCTTTTGACACATTCCTCTTTATTAACTTGATTTTAGGGCCAAAAAACAATCACAATATGATATCTTGATAGCACTTCATGCTCCCATTACCTGTATTGAGCTTTTTACAAGACTGGTTAATGAGACAACAAAATCAGATGATGGGCAGCCATTGGCAGAAGTTATTTAGGCACTAAAGACACTTAAGAGACAGGTTAAATACATAATTCCATTATTTTCGTGTATGAAATCCATTTTTATGGACTTTTATTTTGCTTCAAATATCAGCCCCATATGTGGCTGAGCTGCAGCTGTGGGTGCAGCAGAAGCAGTGGTGGTTCCACAACTCTTTCTGACACAACGAGGGGGAGGAGCAAGTTTTCAGCACATGTCCAAGTGAAACACCCAGAATCAGTGTCAGCAGCAGTTTGGACAGAGTGACATCCCTCCAGAAGGCAAAGGAAGCCAGGACACAGACCCTAGCCTGGGAATTCTGATTGGCTGTGTGTTGGTCAGGAGCTGCAGTGGTCACTCTTCCCTTGTGGTATCCCCAGCTTTTAGGCTATGGAAATGAACAGAGTTCGGGGATCATTTCCTGCTTGGGAAAACATAGAGCCAATATTCTTAAAATTTACCTTTAATGGCTCTAAATTTATCCTCTCAAATCCAACAAAAGAGGAGATATTCCCCTTTGGTTTTATAACGCAGCCAGCAGAGAGTGAAGCACGCTGCTTAAAGTATAAGTCCATCAAAGGCTGGTACCTCCTTGCTTAATAAACCTTTCTCTTTGTGTATTTGACTCATACTAGATCATTTTAACTGCATTTTAGTACTGTTAGCTCTGGGGAGACAACTCAGCTTTTGGCTCAGAGATCAGGAACGGAACTGCGGGATAATTTTCAATTATATCTCTCTTATTGATGATGAATGATACTCAAGAAAGAAAACAAAAACCTGAGCATGATAGCATAGTTTTAACTTGTAACCTGAACAGATGTGGTCTGCGAACTTTGAGACTTAATAGCAATGGAATGTCACATTATTATTTTCCAATATTTTCTGAAGAAGAATTTCCCTGAATGAGTGCTGATGACAATTTAGAAAAACATTTTTTGACTGATCACTGCTTAAAATGCAGTATCAGCTAGCCAAGAACATTCACTTTGCAACTCTTCCTTGTTTTGTGCTCTGTAGCTTTCCTTCAGCAAATCTTTTAATGTGAGGAAAAAAACAATTATTATTTTCATAAGAGATTCTAGTCTGCTTCATGTCCCTACACTGAGGAACTACTACAAAATTTCTGTGATTAACTCATAAACACTTGAAGGTAATTTTAAATTTTGAACTCCTTTTGTCCCCTCATCTCCTTTGTTCTATACATCTTTACTTGATTTTGCTTTTCAAAAATCAAACCAGTAAAACCCCCCAGCAAACCCCTAAATTTTGAGCAAAAGTAGTCCCAACCATGTCACTCTAGTAAAAGTGAGGGTGAATTTTGGAGAAACTGGAGCAGCTGGGGTTTTTTTCAGGACAAATGTGATCTGAAAAATCCACAAATCAAAATGCTTATCTTGTGTTGGTGCCAGCACATAATGCATGACTCCTTGGTAGATGAATGTCTACCGTAGGATGCATTATTAGTCTATTTAGCCTCATGTGCTGTGCTGACCTACTTTAACTTATTCTTAATAATGCACAGCACTGAAGCAATATTGACTCATATACTCATTTCTCATATACAATGAGGCATTAATAATACATTGGACTTTTTTTCCTCCAAAGCAAAGATATAGTTAAATAAAATGGATCCTAATGTGAACATCAACAAATGAAACAGATTGGCCCTTGTACAAGCAAAATGATGTTTTATAAGGAAGGTATTTCATTCTACTTCCCCTGAGAGATGTTTCCTTATATATGTTACTGCTATTTTTATGCTGGGCAAGGTGGGGTTTCTGGTTTTGTTGGGTTTTACTATAAACTTTTCATAGTAGTTTTTCTTACCTGCAACTAGAAAGAAAACCAAAATAAAAGAGAAAAATTGAGGATGTTTTAAAATGCATTGACAAATCCTGCCAGAGAAAAAAACAACCTACAAAAATCCCATTAAATAAGTACTGTTAAAAGGGACTATGTGACAAACAGGAGCTGATTCTGAGACAGTAAAAGCAAAAATCAACATAATTTATGTAAACAGAATAAATTACTCCAAGGAGCTTGTTGCCTCCTGAGCCTAATGAGACTGAATTCCTGATGAGGGAAACTAAAGTAGAGACCAATGAATATCACTGTAAAATTTTCTTTGTATTTAAGTCAAATTACAGGAAAAATATTTTTCTATATTTAAATCTTGCCAGTGAACTTGCTCGTTTGGGTGAATCATTTTAAAAAGTTCCCTGTCCCTTGCATTACTGCTTTTCACTATTTCAATTTTCTAGGGTGAACCAGCAGATTCTGGTTCATGACTGGACACACTGCAGTGCTAAAACACAAGAACACAAATAGTTTCTACTTTCCTTCTCTATCACGGTAACTTGCACCTAAAAAGCAACAACAATACAAGCCATCAGTCCCTGGACATACAAAACTAAATTCAGACATTTAACACATAACATTTAACTCATGATTTTTTGATTTCAAAGCAGGTTGTCCTTGTTTTGAAGACATATACTGCAAATGTCAGTAGCTGCTTCTTGCACTATGAAATTCAGATGTAGGAAGCTATATTAGCATCCTGAACTCCCATCTTTTTATTAATTTTATAATTTTGAAGCACAATTCACTCCAGTAAAAGAGCAGTATTACGCTAGTTTCAAATAAGGGAGCCTGGGATAAGAATCAACTCAGATAATCTAAGTTTATATTGACTTATTTTAAAAGACTGACTGCTTTATATAATTAAAGGGTGCGACAGTTCTGCTGTACTGAAATAATTAACAAGCTCTGTTAAGTGTTAATAATTTGGCCTTTTTTAATAAATGAAACCTTCTCCAACTTTTCAGCTTTAAGCTTTGTATAATACTTCAATTTGCTGTGGAGTTTCAAGAAAATTAGCTAATTAGTTTTTCAGAGATCTAATCAGTTGGATATTGGCCTTCAAAAATGTTTGTACATTACTATCATGACTTTTAAATCTCCATCAGTTTTAAAAGCAATCAGTAGCAGAATTTTGTTTTTCAAATACCAGAATCAGCTGTTCTTACTGAAATATGCAAATATTTTGTTAATAAGCAACCAGGAGACAACATTTCTAGTATTATGGGAATATAAACTTCTCAAACAAAGGGAAATGACTTTGGCAGTTTTCTGCAGCACTGTATAGAAAAATGTTCTGAATATTTTGAAAAGACTTTTTTTTTTTTTTTTAATTTGTCTGTCAGTATTTTCCTTCACAGATGTTTAAGGGCATAAAATATAGATGTGGATGATTTGCAGGAACTTCCAAAGGTAGGACAGGGTCTTTATGAATTATCCTTTGTTTGATAAGACTGTGCCTTCTGATTTAAATGTCCAGTTGCTGGAGTAATGGCATAAATACATCGAGGGACCTGTGCTTGCACATCCTTGCCAAGGCATGAAATGAGTCAGATGAGTGGCCATTCTCTGATCGGTTCAAGAGAAATACTCAGGACACAACATTCAAGAGTTGGAAGTCTCCTTGAAATTCAATGCCCTTCGTCTGGTACCCCATCTCCTTCCTCAGTGGACCCAAAAGTCAATAAAAGAATGTGAATGTCCCTGGGCCTCAAGGAAGGACCATCAGGGGGGCCTTACACCTGGATGGGGACTGGGATGGTTCCGATGCGAACAGGAGAAGCTGTTAAAGGGCAGGGGATGTGGATTATATGAAGTCTTTGGTCATCTTTTAGCCTCCAAGGAAAATTATGCCTGGCTCTACATTAATTGTGGGGTATAACAATACCACCTGTGGAATGCTTTTGCGCATGCTCACAGGAACATGCAGTTATAGAAAGCACCTCTCCCTAATGTCATGTGAAAAATATTTGGAATACTGGGGAGGGGGATTGTGTTTTATTCCACAACAGAAGCGTTCAGTTTGTCTCTTTTCCAAAAAGTGATTGAAAGGTTTGAACCTATTCTGGTTTTAGAAAGCTGCATCCCTCTGTGATTCAGAGCAGAGACTCAAAAAATCTTCTTCCCAGTTTATTGTTGTGAATAGCATGTGATCAACCTACTCTTCTCCCTACTCCATCTTCCCTTAACCTAATAATTCCTTAGACAAAAATAACTCTTTAGGAATAAAAAACCACTCACATGAGTTGGCACTTTTTGCACCATAAAATATCCTACTGGAAAAATTCCTAAGCATCTCCCCCTATAGATGTTCATGCTCTCAGTGCGTGGATACAGTTTATTTCATTGTACCATTATTGACATTGGCAAAGAATTTCTTATCTCTAGCTTCTAGAAATCAAGCAGATATCAACAAGGTTTCTCTCCAACGAGGCACGCTAGCACATGATGAGCCTTGAGAGTTCATTAAAGGTGCTGTTCCAAAAGAGATGCATAGCCAGGGTTTAGCCAGCTAATAAATGACCTTGGATTTTTTACTTAATGTATATTACATTTGGAATTACCACATAAATTGTGAGGACCTGTTTTCGTAAGATTTAAGCATGTGCACTCTTGTTCTCTGTTTCTAGCAGACAATATCTCCAGGTCACGCTGTGTTACAGGATCTCACAGTCTCAGTATTCTTTGTGATCAATATAATCTTTACCGTTCCCACCATCATGTAGGAAACACAGGATTTTCTGACCCTGGGTTTTCACAAACCAAATGATATGGGGAAGGCATTGGGGAAGAGGAGTTTTAAGTAAAAGCTATAGGATCAGACCCATTTTTGTTCATATACCTGTAAATTGGTGTATTAGGGATGGATTTAACTGGATGTGGGGAGGACCATATGGTTATTCCCACACCACATGTCTCAGGGCACATGCAGTGCCTTGTTTCCCTCTCTACAACAATCTGAACTTGAATTTGCATAGTCTTCTATTAAAAAACTAAACAAAATAAAAGACTGACATTGAAAGAAGCATCCACTCTTTCACTGCTCTAATATAATACTGCAAGTTCCACCTACAGCTCAATCTCATAAAGACCAAGAAAATCTTCCAGTTTAATGACTAAATTCATTTTTCCTTCCTTGAACTAAATGCACAGTTATTAAAGCCAGAAGGATCACTGACAGTTTCTCCCAGCTTTCACTGCAAGCCGAAAATGGCATTCTCATCATAGAATTAATTAATGTTCTTGATGCAAAGAGATAGAGGATAGATTTACGTTCCACCTGTTATTGAATAACTCCCACACGTAATATTGTTTTGGCACGTTTTATGTTCCTGGAGTTAAAGTGCACATCAATAGCTCAATGCATTGATAACCTGAGTGTCAGTGCAGCTATAAAACCTGATTCTCCTTGAATTTTGCGTTTTTCTGTACACCAGTCTCCTGAAATGGGGTCCTCGTTGGTGCTGTGGAAGTGGCACACTGATTAGAGGAGCTGAATGATATAAACCAGATTTTTTTTCTTTTTCTGTTAGCCTAATTTCATCTTGCTGAAGAAATGCCTTCAGAAGGGTTAAAAATTACACTTTGCTTTCATTTTTCCACTGCTTGGAGTTTGTCCCCCTTGGGTGAACCAGCCACTTCCAAACTCAATTCAGGTGCTTATGGGGCTCAGTGAGACACCACTGCTTTTAAGGCATAATATTAATTACTGGAATTGAAGTTTTTGAATAAAACAGAATAGAATAGTTCAGCTGAAAAAGAACTACAATGAACGTTGAGTCCAACTGCTGTCACTGTCCTCCGTTTTAGTTCAAAGGGCTAGAAAAAGCTCAATGACTATTGCACAAACTCTCGAAGTGGTATTTTTTCACTAGAGTAATAAATGCTTTGGATAGCAAAAAAAAAGGCATGTGAGGGTGTTTGTAGGTGCCAGATTTGTTGGGCTTTTGTCAAGGCATTACATAGGACAGATGGAGAGGGTCGAATGTGCTTTCGACATTGCTCACTTAATCTCACTAAGAGCAGTTTTATTTTTACAGATTTAAAGTTAATTCATTCCTTTACTCTCTTTATTTCCTTCTTTCCTTTCAAACTGGAAGATACTTTAGCACTCAAAAAGCTCTCAAATAGGCTTCATGCTTTTTCTGGAGAAAGAACAAAGGTATGAATGTGCATCTAGCTCTAGTTACATGGTGATATCATACCAGCAGAATCTCCATTCAAATTTTTGAGCTAAATGCAGTAAAACTAGTGTGTCATCAGTCTCAGTTCCACACTTAACCATCCTGCTCTCCTGGTAAGATAGGATCTAATATAATTTGAAAAGAGATAACATCAACTGGGAGGAAAATTTGTGTCAATAATCTTAGAAGGGGTTTTTGTTTGCCTAGTAGCTCATCATTTTATTTCTTATTTGATTTGTAAAATCAAATAGACTATAGTATGAATTGTGGTTTTCTAGCAACAACAACAAAAAATTTAAAATACAGTATTTCCTAAGTAGTGAACCTTAGAGTGGTAAGGCTATGCTGATATCTATTTTTTACACCTCAGACACTGAAGAATGGAAAGTATAATATTGTTCATTTCAGCAGATTTCAGGCATACCCATGGATTTTTGACATCTTTAACTGGACTTTCCTGCTCTGGCCCTCTTTGCAGTTAGGGGAGAAAAACAGGCACTTTCTAGGCATGCTTCATATGACCTAATTGAGAGGAATGCTTGAGAATGAGATAAATAGTTCTGGGCTTCACAGGATATATCAGCCTGATTTCCCATCTGAAAAGAGAAACTGGATTGATTTTCACGGATGTAGATGCCTCTGTTGTCAACATATACATTTGCTCAGATGGATCCTACCCTTTTTGAGAGACAACTCAGGAAGTCTGCAATGGAACAGCATTTCTCCAGGGTGAATATCATGACCACCTCTCAGAAACCTGAAAATCAGGTTCTGTCAAATATAATGCTGGTATAACTCTCCCTCCATACCTCCCAGCCTTTATCCCAAGCTATCCTACTTATCATATGGTCTTCAGCAGAGATGCTAAAATCATAAATGTGTGCTGGCCTGCAAACTTGCATTATTTGCTACCTAAGCAGAAGGGGCTGCACCACTCCGTTGGACATTTAAAAGACCAACAGAGCCCATTGCCAGAGTCCTTATGCTAAAAGCTGAGGGCAAAAAGAGGGCTAAAACAACTCCAGGTCATCTCAGAGCCTTCCTCTATTTGAGCTTAATCTCTTTTGGAATCAACCTGACTCATTGTTATGCCCTTAGTCCATGATGTGCATGAAGAAACAGACACGGATGTCCAAGCTGTGGCTCTTGAGTCACAAGCGGCTCATCTACCACAGCTGTCACGTTGTGCCAGGTCAGTGTCATGGCTGAGGGACAATTTGCACCTTGGGCAGGCATTTACATCTATGCCAAATTCTTAGATAGGGGAGGAAGTCAGGCAGGGTTGCTAAGGCCTGCCCCCATCCATTGGGCAACAGTGTGAGTTTGACAAGGCCAGCGTCTCTCTCTCGGCTGTGAAACATGGCAGGAATTCCCTCCATCATTACCACGCCATGCTCCTTGCCTCTCTTCCCCCTCACAGAGATTTTGGAAGGCGATCCACTGAAAGAGGGAGGTAGGAGGAGAACAACAGTATCCAAAGAACATGGATAATTTCTTACAATTAATACTGACAATTGCACAATCACATGTGAAAGAGTTATATTACGCAATCTCTTACATAACACCTAATCTTAACCTAATTCTGCTCCACTGCATACGCCTTGTACTAAAGTACTGCTGTCATTTAGAAGGAAGAATATCCCCATTTAAGTAAAATTTAAAAGTGGATGCTACAGCTCTTGAATTATTCAAGAATCTGATGAAAAAGCAACATTTCTGGTTTTACTGAGGTTTATTTTATTTAAGACATTTTTGCCATAATATCATTTGCTATCTTAACTCCTGGGAAACTGATGTAGATTATTAAATTGTGCCAGAAGTAATTTTGAATGGTTCTAAAAGGAGGCAAAAAATGAGCTTCTTAACAGAAAATGACAGTACATTTCCCCTTCCCTACTCTTTGATTTTCTTTTTCAACAGCATATTCCCAAATGGCTTAAAGGCATTTTATATTTCAACAGGCACTTTTCCCAGTTTCAGCAACCCCAAGGGTTATCCTACTCTTGTTAAGGAATGTGCCTCATTTTTGAGTGTTTTCATGAGCCCCAAATTCTGTGTATGCGAAATATAGCTGGATGTTTTAAAACAACTCAGCATCTCAAAAATGTGTGCCTCGGTTGGATACTAGTTACTGTTATTATTACTATTATTGAGTGTAACTGTTAAAGACCATTATTGCACATATTTCGTGAGCCCTCATCCCTTAGAATCTGGAACCACTTATCTGTTTCTAATGTGCATCACACTTTCTAATGGAAACCAAGGTCTGCTCTAACTTCTGATGGGAAATTATCAAAGGTTATGGGGAACAGAGGTAGATTCCTTAAGAAATTGCCCATTTGTCTCACTAAAGAGGGAGCTGTTGAAACAGGTTTGTACACAATCAGACTTAGCTGAACTTATGCCGGGAGGTCAGTTTGTAAATGTGGTCTCTAGAATTTTACCCCATTACAAAATACAACCCAGAGGAATACTAGAGTATCCTCCTGTAGGGTCTTGCAATATCTGACTTCTGCTCCAGAGTTTAGAGGAGGCACCCAGAGAGACACTGGGTTTCTGTAACCCAGGCTACAGCTAACAGTTCTTTCAGTGCTCTTGCCACGGGACAATAAGCATGAAGGCTCAGGATAACAGTTTCAGTGTTAGGCTGGATGCTGATTGCTCTAACAAGTTAAATTTCTCCCTGGCTATCATTAGATATAATTTGGCCTGGAAGTGATAACAAGGTAGGTCTTTGTGGCTGCAGCACCGTCTTCCTTACAGTTATAGAAAGATAACACTGTCATCAGCTGAGGCTGGAAAATTTAAGGAAGCACAAAAGCAAATAGGAATCTGTTTTGGAAAACAATCTGCTGATGATGATTGTGAATTATACATTTATGAATTGTATGTTCCTCTAACATTACTGTTTTTTCTATTCCTATAGAACTTACTGCTGCAGGATGTTTTAAAGACAAAAGAGATAAATTAACCAAATTAGCAGAATATTCTCTCAAAGTTACCACACATTATGCTCCAAATAGTTTCAGCTGATGTTATGTAAATCACTAATTATCAAAGCATTAATTATTCTTATTCTCTTTTCCTCAAAATCTTCTATCATTCACTGTTAAAATGAGATTCTTGGGAAAGATTAATTTTGATCTGATCCTGGATATTGGACTCATGTTCCTGTGCTTTAAAACACTACTGTCATCTGAGAAGATGACTGCAAAAAGAAAAGGGGTCCTACATACCGGAGAATAAGATCACAAAATCATAGAATCATAGAATGATTTGGTTTGGAAGGGGACCTTAAAGATCCTCTTGTTACAACCCCCTGCCATGGGCAGGGACACCTTCCACTATCCCAGGTTGCTCCAAGCCCCATCCAACCTGGCCTTGGACACTGCCAGGGATGGAGCAGCCACAGTTTCTCAGGGCACCCTGTGCCAGGGCCTCACCACCCTCGCAAGGAAGAATTTTTTTCTTAATCCAAACCAACTCTCTTTCAGTTTGATTCTTCTTCAAGGGGCAGTGCACTTCAAAAACAATACAGCACCCTTCAATTTTTGGCTTGCATTTAAAAAAAGAGATGTGAGCCTGGACTGCTGAAATGGCTTTTATTGTAGAAAAGTAGTCTTATATGAAATGCGACACGTGAATATTGCTCAGCTCTTTTCAGATGAGAGTGCGTTAAAGGACTACCAGGTCTTCAAAGTTCTGTGCCTTGACATCATCACTTCCTTCATACTTATATGGCTGCAGTTGTCATTCTCATAAGCATCCTACAACATCTACTACAGACCCCCACACTCTCGTGACCTAAAATCTGGAGCAATAAGAATCCCTGTATCAATATTTTATCAGTAACAGTCATCACCGGAGGGCTGAAAATTATACTGGACATTTCTTGGTTAAATGTACGTTCCATGACTTCTGTGACTATACGTTTATTTAGTTTCGCTCTGTGTAATTTATGTCTCTCAGTTACAAGAGTAACATAGGCTTTGGTTAAAAAATAAAGCATTGGGACAGCAGCTATTAAAAGACACACGCACACTATCTCTGTGCCTTGCAGATTTTTCTAACGTAAAGGCAAACTTCAATTAACTCAGCATGATATTCAGATCAGAACTGTCATAATGAAAGGATGAATCATTTTCCATTTCAGGGAGAGGGTAACAAAAAGAGTCTATAATCAGTGACATAAGTTCGACTTGTTGATATATTGAGAAGGACTTTCATTTGAATTGTTTAGGTTTCAGTCAGCTTTATTACTTTAGTAATCAGACTAAATCGATGTTATTACCCTGCCTTTTTAATCACTCCTGTTCTTATGGTACCTGTTGATGGGGGCCATGCGGGAGGCAGAAAGATGGTAATTACAATAATTTTTTTTAAGTCACAATGAGTCCTGAAATTATTCAAACCTTGTTGCCAAACTCTGCAAATTTGATTTCCCAATTCTTCAAGAAAGAGACACCCTGTTTCACAGTTGTAGGACTGCATAAGGACACTTTCTATCACTATGAAGTTTACCCCACTTGGCAATAGAGTGATCATACACAGTCCCCTTTACACCAGCAGCGGAACGGGGGATATGTTGTAGCTCTGAATTAAACTCAGATTTTCCCTTTGTGAAGGCGAGCAGAAAAATGCTGCTTTTCAGCATGCAGAAAAGCTCCTCTTGCACTGAGGTGCTTCACCTGCCACTTGTGATTAATTTCCCATTCTGCCCAATGTCTCACTGTGATTATTAATGATAATGCTTTGATGGATGACGGGTGTCTGCTAAATACTTTATTGCCAAACAGGCAACAATGCTCTTGTTCAAACAGATACATGGTGGAGGGGACCAGCGCAACAGACAGATGAGTCCATATCCTCTTGGGCAAGGGCTTGAATCCAGCACATGCCAGGATCTTTACCTCCCAGGAGATGCCTTTGGTGGTACCTTTGGAATAGGCTACAAATTCCACACAATAAGCAGGGATGACAGCCATAAAAGAGCTCATCTTCAAAGTCAACGTGTGTGGTGAAGTCCATGGAATATCAGACCAAGGAAACAACTGATAGCCTTCTTCTCTCCCCTCTTTGAAACACTCCAGCATTGTTACCAATGAATAGCTAACACATGTTAATTTTCCCACCACAAGGCACTGGTGGGACCAGGCATTGCAATTTTTTCTGGTGTTAACCAAGGTGAGGTCAACCCTGGGCTGGAGGGAAGGGAGGGGAGAACACTTAAAGTGCTGACCTCATTTAACTACTTTGCAGAAAAAACAACAGGTGTCTACCTTCCAATCAGATTTTATAATAAGATCATTATCACACATTAAGTATATCATTACTAAAAAATAAAATGCACTTTAAAGGCTCCTATCCGAAAACTAATCAGTATCTTACTATTGCCTCTTCTTATCTCTGATGTTCATTACACTCCTAACTTTTATTTTTGCAGAAGAGCCTAGAAGCTTAAACTGGGTCGAACTAAGGCATTTTACAACATATACAAAGTAAACAACGTACCATCCCCAAACAACTTGCAATCTAGAAGGCAAGATGCAACAGGTGGGTGAAGCAAAGAAGCAGGTGGGAGTGTAGAAATCATAATGATAGGATGTGTTAACACTTGTACAGTTCATAGATGATTCATCAAAATAGTTGAATTACAGCTGTCTTTCTGTCACATAAGACAAATATTGGAATTAGCATTCAGTCTTGTTTCAGGTTTTATTCAGCAAATGTCCTGTACAGTTCAAGAGTGGATTGATTTAAATGAGGTCTAAGCCTGTCCAAGCAACAATAAATTGAATACTTGCAATGGATAGGCAAGTCCATAAGACATATTTCCACAACTTCCTAATTCTTTTATACAAGGATTCTCACACATGATTAATTATGCAGCATGAGTTTGGTGAAGAGCTGTGCACTGATCCAAAGTGAGAACCTGAAACTATGGTGAAAACACAAATCACAGCAACTCTTTGAGGAGAGGGAATCCAAGTGTCCATGTCTGAGTATCAGACATATCCCAATTTCATTAAATATTGCTGCTGATGACACAGACATAGAGGGCACCAATTCAGTGTGACCAGGAGACAGAGAGAAGGATCACAATGAATACAGAGGTCTAAAAAATGGGGAAATGATAGGGAGAAGGGAAGAAAGCCTTGGCAATTGAAGGAGCTCTGAGAGTGCGAGGATCCTGCAGAACCTTGATAGTGTGGAAGGAATCTGATAAGGGAGTTGTTTTTGTGTTAAAATATGGCATGAGAGACATCTGACCAAATAAGGGAAACATTTGGTGGTCTTACACCATCTTTTCTCAGCATAGGGGAAGAATCCCAGTGCCTTCATCTCCTTTCCATTAAACAGAGAATATCACCGGAGTAGGATGATCCTGATGCCAGTACCTTTTATAGGCACTGAAGAGAAGCAAATACCTAAAAGCCAAAGTTGTCCTGTTTATTTAATCTGGACTGCAGTGTGCCACTCACCACATGTTAGTGTAGTTAATGCCTTAATGTTGTAGAGACTTTGTTGCTGAAAGTCTATGAATCAAGAGGTAAAAGGATCTGAAATAAATTTCTCTTTGACACAGTTAGAGGGTGAAATCTCCAGCTCATGCTACATGCATGGTAAAAGCAGTTAGTCATCAGCAGGTGTTTCTTGACACTTTGTGATGTAGGAATATAATCTGTTCCCATATATAAAGACTAAGCTTCAATGACTCCAGTTGCATTATCCATGAAGCAAAAACTGATGCTCGTTCCTGTGTTTTGTGTTGTACAGCTCTGAGTTAGCAAGCAATGCCCAATAAATAAACTACTAAGAAATGCTTAAATTAAACCTTACCACATCCCAGATAAACATTACAGTGGGGAACAGGGAAGAATCTGGGCTGAGATTAACATGAGGATCTCCTGGGACAATAGGGTTAGCTGCAGTTCAGAACAGCTCTGCAAAGCAAAGAAATCCCCATCATATCACCTAGACAAAACCCTTTTAATTATGCAGTGGCAGATGATGTCTCTGTGGGAATCAGATGTCCCATCATTGGGTTTTCATCTTTCACAATGATTATGTCCAGTGTGAGAAAGCTGGAGGTTTGTGGGCATGCATGTAATGCATGACAGGCATATTAGAATTTAAAAGTTAGTACCCCAAAATGCTCAGTGAACCACAGAAACGCACAGATACATTTAATAAACAAGTCTTTTGTAGTTATGTATTGCCATAGAAGGAAACTACACATGTCATCAGAATTTAAAAATGCAGTGATCAGAAATGGGTTATAAGATTTGAGATAATTTTTGCATCTCAGAGAAAAATAAATTCTTTGAAACTAACCCACAACTTAGTCCTACCCTGATATTCATATTTTATCGACAATCTCACTTGACGTACATATTTTTGCTTGGGATTTTGACAAAGATGGTTATCATTCTTGCAGCAGGCTTTGTAGACCTTAGTGGGTTTAATCTCAGTTTGGCATCTTGTGCATTGAGCACATATTTTCTTTTTGCGTCTGAATAATCATGTGTTTCAGATGCAAAGCTCTAAGCAGTGTGGATATTTCGGGGCCAAATGAAGCTGTATTAGTAATTCAATGTTAACCTGAATGAAAGTGTGAATGAAGAGTCTTAGGGAAACAAGGCAGTTAAAATCTGTCACATCATACAATTAAACTACTGTCATCCTAGATATTATTGATAAGCTTTCATTGTTGCATTTCATATTTCAAGGGTTAAGTTCCAAATATCTTGAAATAATGATGGATTTTGGTAAAGCCTTGCAATGTCCCAGAGAGATACAATGTGCTCTGGTCTCTCTTCAGAGCTGCCAAAAGTACTGATTGGGGTGTCAGAGACAGGAAGAACGTGAGGAAAAAAATCGCTGTATGGATGGCTAAAAAGAAACAAGAAAAGCTGAAAAATTGCTACTGCAAACTAAGGAAAAAGTAAAGACCTGCATCAGCAGCTTATCAGTAATTAAATTGAAAAATATAAATGTCCAATAAACTTTCATGAACAGTTATTTGTTTGTTATTATAAATTGGTTATTTAACAGTATTAAATAACACTGCTCACCAGGAGAACCTGCAGGACTTTTTGGTCCCACATGAGAAAGGATCAAGTGAAATCACATGTTCTGATATTTCACAGCTATTTATTCCAGCTATGAGTGCAAAAACCTCTAGTCCAAAGACTGCTCCAGCTTCTCTGTTGTTGAGGACTGTGGTGATGGATGGTACTGAGCACCAGGTTAGGCATCTCTGAGAGCCAAGGCTACCTCCATAATCAGGCTGAAAACAAGCAAAACACAGGAACAACTGCCCCAGTTTGGTTCTTAGAGTGTATTGAGAGCTGTTCTAAACACATCTGAGGAAAATGTTTATGTTTGTTTGATATACTGAAAAGTCTAATTAAAAACTAACAATGCAAAGCAAACCCAGATCAGGTCTGTCTTTGAAAGCCAAACATTCTGTATGAAAACTGAAGAAAAGTGTATTTTCATATTAAAATGAGGTGTTTCCCTTTAAAGATATAGCCTCATTGTAAGCGTGTTTTCACGTCCAAGGCTCGTTTTGACAGGAAAGTTTTAGCCAAGTTTCAACTTAGAAAATATTTTAGTTCACTGAGGCTTAAGTCCTAAAAACCAGTTAGACAATTAAAATCACAAGACCTCAATTTTTTTCAGAGCATGGTCTTTCACCTCTCAAAACTTTCTTCATAACTTTTGAATGAGGTCTAGCCTGGACAACCAATCCCTGTGGCCTTTCTGTGCATCAAAATTATCACATTGCAAAGGCCACCCAAGGTAGGTCAGGGAGGAATATCTGAGAGGTGACAACTGCTCCCAGCTGATCCCACCTCTCTCTCCACTCTGGGATTGGACTGGGACAGGCAGTTTGGTGCATCCTGGGACACCTCATGCTCAGCAATCCTGGGTGATCACTCTCTTGTTTGCAGAGCTTAGCCAAAGCCCATGCATCAGAGAACATATAAATAAAGGACCTGTGTTCAAGTGCATGGATTCCAATGTAAAGCTCATAGTAAAGACTTTGCAAAAAACAAGTGTGGTTTTGCTCTTTCAGTAGATTTCTATGGGCTATATACCAATGAAAGAAGTACCTCTATGGCAGGTATTTGGTTTTAAAGTAGCAAAGGCAGTGTTTGTGGACAGGTTTATATTTTGGACACAAAGCAGCCTCCATATATCCTGGTTACATCAGGATTAAAACTCTCAGACATAAGCTTTGTCAAGTGCAGGGGACAGCATAAATGACGGTTGATTCATATTCTTTTAGGCCTGTAAAGTTATAACTATGTAATATGAACACAGGCTCTTTAGGGTAGTTTAGAGCCAACCTGGAACACTTCCAGCCTGCATTG
Organism: Corvus brachyrhynchos; assembly: GCF_000691975.1. Lineage (NCBI taxonomy): Eukaryota > Metazoa > Chordata > Aves > Passeriformes > Corvidae > Corvus > Corvus brachyrhynchos. The sequence continues at coordinate 3,393,854 of NW_008239288.1, forward strand.
AAGGATGTAATGGCATAGTTTTTATTTTCTGCTTAGTGCAGTGTACCATTAATTGAAGGTAATTGTCAAGAGGAGACTGGCTTTCAAAAACTACATAGCTCTCAACTGTTCTGGTGCAGAATAGATGCCCTGAGTTTAGGATCACATTTCCCCTGTGCTCTACATTACATTTGTCTTGTCACACAATTGTGTGATTGTGTTCAACTAAATAGTTATTCCATGCTATTATAGAGTTTGAAAATGAGGACTCAAGTAACACCGCAGGGAAGGACAGAGAGAGGGAGGAAAGCCAGGTTTGTGCTGGGATGAGGACTTGTCTGCTTGAACTAAACAAAAACCTGAAAGGTATCAGAGGTCTGAAGCATTTAATCGAGCAGCTTGTTTGATTTCCTGAAGAAGGAAGCAGTTTGTGGCAGAATACGTTAAAGGGAAGAATTAGCTTGTTTGCAGCCACAGAATGTGCTCATCTGGCAGTGTTTCCCTACTCCCAGAATGACATGTGAACTTCATCCACTTCCTTGCACCCTCTGCTTTTCTTTGCATGAGGAAAGGAGGAAATCATAGTGAGCTCCACCATGTTCTCCAGCTTGGACAGAAGAGCAGTACCACAGTCAGAAGAGCAGGACCACAGGTCACTGTACAATATAGACACAAATTTGGCCTGATGACCCCAACCCTACTGCTGCGTGTGAAGAAATACCCATCATTTACTTAAGGGACATCCTACTGCTTTTTATTATCTTCCCTGCAGCAATCTGCAGGAATCTCAGGCACGATCCATGAACTACATCATGCCAGGCACAGCACAAATGAAGATAAAAGCCCTTGCCCCAGTCTGGAGGCCATTTGTGTCTCAGGGTGTAACTTGGCCCCAAACCTAGAACTTAATTAACATTGATGTTGATGAGGTGTGAGGGAGAATGGAATCTGGTCCATCCTTCCGCAGCTGCATCGGCTTTGCAATGCAAAAACCCAAGATGAGCCAAAAGCGATTAAGAAATTATTTTTGAAACTGGAGTCAGCACATGTAACCACAGTTAGACAACAGGGATCAGCAGATCTGCAATGTAAGGAGGTTTGGGTCTTACAAAGCTGTTTTAAAAGTAAAGTTCCCCTGTGAAAGTCCCTCCCAGTTTTATCAGCAAATTTATCAGCAGCATCAGCTGAGGAGTGTGATCAGCCATGGGGGAAGATCTGCTCTCTTGTATCTCTTTTCTTAGAAATCATTTATTTGGGTTTCGCAAAAAGCATGCTGTTTCTCAGAGGCATTCTTTGGATGAATATGGGGAGAGTCATTTGATTACAGATAGTATAAATGCACCTGTTTCTAGCAGGAATGACGCATACCATCATTTAACTAAAAATACGAGTGCTCTCCATTAAAAATCTCACTGTGTGAGCTTCATAGGTGGTCTCTGTGCTTGTGCATGTACAGGTGGCTAAATCCTGAATAGAATAAAAATGGAAATTCCAGTTGATGATTTCAAACACTACCTGAGTGAGCAATTGCTCTTTATATGTTCAAAACTCTTGAATATATAGTGAAACAGTGTTTGTGTGTGTGTGTGTATATATATATATATGTATACATAATTAATTTCAAGGGACTCATATATAGATGCTGCACAATCTGTAATTCATTAGTGAATAACCTCCCTAAGTTTCCAAGGTACTAGTGAAAGAAATAATACTTTACCTGGTCAGGGCTATCCAGAGTGGAAAGAAAAAATTTATACATTTTGGAAAGGAAGAAAAAAATCAAGTTATGCTGGGTGAAATATAAGACTTCCCTGTGACAGTTTTGTTGTTCCCTTCACTAGACTCAAAATCTCACTGTCATTACAAAAACCTCTGTGCTACCATCCAAGGGTCCCTGAAAATCCATTATTGATTAAGCATGAAGAGCCTATGCATGCAAACAAAGACTAAAGGCACATTTGCAATCATATGTCCCACCCAAACACAGGACACTCATTAGCTTCAAAAGGGTTTCATCCGCCTTGGGTGAACGGTTGGACTCAATGGAGCAGAACGTGAAATGGGGGTTCTTTTTGACATCCTAAAGCTACAGCTCTCAATCACTTTTATTGGACCATCATGGTCTTATTCAGTCAGGATGTGCCAATGCTTTCATCAGACCTGAAGGCACAGAGATGACTGTGGGACCAAACAGAGAGTTCAGTGGAGCTTCACAGTGCACTGATCTCCTTAAACTCAACATGAAAGACTTGTGTATGATTACATGCTCTCACACATAGGAAATTATGTTGCCCTTTGTCTTATGTGTATGTGTTTACACATAGAATTATCACCACTAGTACGTTTTCTAGATACCTCCTGTGCTATTCTGAAAACATTTAGATAAAATGGCACCTTCAGAACTGTTCTGACCATTTGCTCCTGTGACACTGAAGGGGTCTATGTGAAAACAGCTTACCTCTATAATGAATTATTTAATACAGCCTCATAAATCATCAGTGATTGAAAGATGTTGAACTGATTCTTTACATATCTTTAATTACAAAAACGAATCTCCATTTCCTTCTGGTGCCCTCAACCAAAACAAATGGTGCCAACCAGTAGCTTTTAGCAATGTTTAGAGCTGCCTATCATTTGGGCTGTTTGGGTGATTAATCGAAGTTATAGAAGTAGGTAAACACAGTGCTATTAGCTTGTCTCCTATTCTGATACAGACCAAGCTTTGTATAACCCAAAGGACATGAAACTCTTAAAAGTTCAGTGTTTGGGAATTTAAGTCATTGAGGAAAGTAATAGCTCTAATGCATTTTGCCACTTGCCATGTACTTTTGGGGAAAACATTGACAGTCTGGAAAAATCCTCAGAAGAAAAAAATGTAAGAATTTTTACTGAGGAAGAAAAAAAGACAGGAGAGAAAGGGGTTCTTTTACAAGGATAATAGTCACCATAAGATTTTATTCCTGTAATTAAAAGAAAAAACATTGTGGTAAAATGATTTAGCAAAATGTTGCAACTCCATTCTGACTTGCTCATCTACTGCATTTATGAGTTTATAAAACATACAGGTTATGAAAATAGGAACTCTCTTCTACATCTTTATAGATGATTCATTTACTGTTTCTAAAGAAACTGCAATTTATTCACAGATTATGTAGTTCATTTACAGAATGTTTCCACATTTGTAACCTACCAGCTTCTTTCTCTGAAAAGCAATAATGGAAATGGAAATGTGAAAAGACCCAGCTAAAATCAGTGGAGTATAATCAGAAAAAATGTCAGTAAATGTATCAAATTAGGAAACAGAAAAGATGCATATTTATCACTTTAGCTGGAAAGAAACAGTTTATATATATATGTGTGTGTGCGTGTATACAGATATACACGAATAAACATTTCTTTATTACTTTTTTTTTTAATGAAACCAAGTGGAGGCATCCAGAGATTTGTGCTGATATCCCAGTTTTTCTGATGTTTCCTTTCAAGACACAACTTTATAAGTTCAAATATGGACTGAACACCTTGCTTTCTCTTGGTGTGCACCTGATCAATGCTTAGAAGACGCCCAGGCCAGCTCTTTGAAGAACTGGACTGTATCCTCATCTGAACTCCTTTGTGAACATGTAGAAGCCTCTTCAAACACCACCATCTCAACTTTGCATGGTAAAACTTATATGTATTCTCCAATTAAATGCTAAACTTTTTGGACTGTGAGTGCCCATGAAGCAGAATTCAGCTTTAGTGGACTCTTATCTGGGGCCTCTGTATGTCTACTGAATGCAGAACTGAGGAGAGCAAAAACAAGTTTGTCATTCTCCCTTATACCCTGCACCTCCCAAGCTCCTCATTATTGTCTGTACCCCAGATAAGCATTTTAAAAAGATAAGGTTTTTTGACATCTACTGCAGTATATTACTAAGCAAGTGTATTTATCAGATGCTAGTATGTTGATGAGATGTAAACCAGTAAAAGAAGAAAATAAAATTGAAAGGAACTGGAACAAAATAGAAATAGTGGAATAAAACCAGTATAATATTGTCATTGTACGTAAATGAATTAACCTCTGGAAATTAATGGTGATCTTACTGGCCTAGGTCAAAGACTGTAGGAAATTATGCTCATGCTTTAGCATTTTGCTGCTTGTAGCCAAACATTCTCAATATCGTTGGTAGTGTGAATATATGAAACAAACAGTTTCAAATGCATTGCTGAATTTGACTGAATTTAATGATGTGGGGAAACTGCAGCAATGGAAAAACTGACTCGACAACTAAAAAAATCAACAAGACAGACAAAAATAAATAAATATCTAGATGTAGGGTTTCCGTTCGCTTCATTCTCAGAAAAGATGGAACATCCGTACTAAAAAAAAATTCTTCGAATTTTGACATCAGATCTATTATAGGTCTGATCCATAGTCAGTTGGGGTAAATAGGGGCTTTTCCACCATTTTATATAGTTTTTGGAATGAGACTTAGATGTTCAAGTGTGAATGTAGAATGAAGTATTGCTAAGGAAAAATTTTAGTGTCCAGGAAAAGAATTGACAAAATGGAAAGGTTAACTAAGAAAGAATATAGCTGGCCAAAAAAAGGTTGTACCTTGATATGAGAAATATAATAGAAAGAGTCCCTGAAGAGATTTTCAAGCAGCTCTAAAAAATGGTAATTAAGTCTGGGCAGGATTTCCAATGAAATATATATATTTTTAGAAAACAAAATAAAAAGCATCTGGTATATTTCTGATATTACAGCTATACTTGAAGAAAAATGGTTATGAATCAGGGCCTGTTCTCAATGTGAATATATGACTCCCATTGGTGATAAAAGGAACTTCTCATGCATTCCAGAAGGAAATCAATGGCTATTACAGCTCTGAAATATGAAATGAATCCTCTGATTCCATGCAAGAGGAATAAATACAAGGAAAAAATGTCTCTTTCTGGTATCATTAGCTCAAAAATATCTCAGTAGATTGGAAGAAAAATTTTCTGAGTTGATAATAATGACTTCAATTAGTAAAGTATCTGAAACGTATTTATCTGTAAGAAGAAAGCACACTTGGAGAAAGAATTGAGAAGTATCGTAACATCTCTTTGTATGGGAAATACTCATCAATTATTCCTCATGTACCACAGCTGTTGCTAATAATATAATTGGAATGTGTTGTTGTTTAAGAATGATATTCCCCAATTCAGTGTTCCCACTGAAACACACCAAACCACATTCCGCTTGCTCACTCTCCCCTCACCTTCCTCCTCTGCCTGTAGCAGGATGGGGAGGAGAATTGGAGGCACGAAAGGTAAAGATGACGGTTTGAGATAAAAAAATTTCTGGAAACAGCAGTGAGATAAGAAAATGAGCAGCGACAGCAACAATACTAATAATAGAGTGTACAAGAAACAAACGATTTGCATGCAAGCGCTCATCCCTGACAATACCCAACCACCCCCTGCACCATCCCTCCAACCCGCAAGAGCCTCCCTTCCTCTCAGCTGGCTGGAACCAGGACAAAGTGACACTCCCCATCCCTGGAGTTGTTCGAGGCTTGGCTTAGTGGGTCTCTGTCCAACCTGGTCCAGTGGAAGGTGTCCCTGCCTGTGGCAGGGGGGTTGGAAGGAGATGATCTTTAAGGTCTCTTCCAACCCAAGCCATTCTTTGATTCTAAAAATTATGATTTCCATTAGTGGACACAAGTATGAATTTAGTATTCCAAATCCTACATTAAGCTATCACTTAGAAGTAACTAGATATTAAAAAGCAGCATAAGGCAGCAGGGATTCATTGAAGTGGGTGCAGAGTGAGCTCCACAAACATTGACTTGTTCAACACACAGGAGAAAGTATTTGTGAGATTCTTCATGACAAAAACTTGTCAGTGCATTGAGAATCTAATTTTCATCTGTGCAGCAGTGTGAACCTTCAATAAGATGGCTAACATCAAGGGATTTATATTGGGGTGAGAGTACAATTGGATTTATCCTCTGCAAATGAGTTGCCTTCTGCCATCTTACAAGTGTAAAACAACTCTCTGCTCTCCAGTTGATTAAAACTAAGAAATAAATTTCAAAAATATTTATGAGAAGTCTATCTGAACCCAAACCAAAACTGCAAAATAATCTTGAACATGAACATAAAATATTTGTTTCCAAACACTACTTTTCACTTTTTCTCTTAAAAATGATACAAATCTTATCTGTTTCGTAGCTGCTTTTTCTATTCCAATGTTACTGCAGAGAGAAAATTCAATGCACGCAAGCAAGAGTTAGATGGATATTATCAAAACATATTCTACTCATTCAAGGACGAATCTAAGCTGTATCCAACATAATATCTTTTGTGATCTTTTTCACACACTTCTTTCTTTTTCTCTATTTTTTTTTTTTTTGACAGAGACTGTGCTCCCAGTTGTAGCTGTGCTTCAAACCTACGAGAAAAGTCTTTCCCTCACTGTTCAGCATCTCTTCTGGGAATTCAAAAGAATGGCAAAAATCATTCCAGAAGGGAAACTGCATGGAGACTTGCTGCTTGAGAACAAGGAAAGATGATCACTCATAAAACACAGGTAGGAAATGAAACAGGAAAGCTATCAGATCCAGACTTCCTCCATGAATAGAGGTTACCAAAACAAGCACTCAAAAATAAAAAAGGAAATCATTGACGTTTGGTCAATCGGGACTGAACTGGCTGGAGTTGTTCCGGACAGAGACTGAATTGCTGTGACTCAGACAACCAGGCAGGAAAGTTGCCGAGGGCCAAATGCCAGCAAAAATATAGGAAATGTGTTACTCCACTAATGTTAAAGCAACTTCCCACCCTTGCTCCCCTTTACTGCTCCCCTCTTCCTGGTGAAACTAGACTTGGGCAATGGCAGAGCTCTTCAGATGGCTCCTACTGAAGGCCTGAATTTTCCCTCATGCCTGGCTGTCCTTTCCCATCCTGTCAGCCTTACTCCTTCTTTCAAAAATACACTTTTTAGATACCATGTCAGCTTTCCACCATGCCCCTGTGGAGAAAATCTTGCCTCACCTCCCTTTCTCAACTCCGTCACACAACTGCATTGGTGTTTCTAAGACTTCTTAATGGAACAAACGAGTCAAAAGGGTTTTAAGAGGCCAGGCCAGGGTGAGGGTTTCACCTGAACACATTAACACCCAACAAGAACTATTATCATCACTTCATCTGACTCCTGCCTGATGTTGTCTATGGAATTTCAACAGTGGTAAGTTTACTGAGCCCCTCTGAATTGTCCTGAAGCTTGAGGGTATTTTTCGCAATGATATTTAGCCCAGATTTTACAAGTGAAAAGGGATGAGGCTCTACACCTCTTGATACACTTCAAAAATGATTAATTACTCACACGTAAAAAAAAAAAAGAGAAATAGAAACTCTACACACACCCTCACATGGCTTATAGGAGGAATTTTGGAGTTCAGAAATTCATCTGAGGTCATTCTTGTGTAACTCCCTTAGTCCTAAGAAACATTTGTGGATTATTTTAAATCTTTCTGTTTCAGAGTCCAGCTTTCTTAAATTCCATCTCAAAGGCATTAATATTTTGATTATATAGAGATTGAGATCTGAGTGGTGTGACTACAAGTTTTATATAATCAACAGTAGACATTGACAGACCACTTACATCCCCATATTTTTACCACACAGCTCTTTTAATTAAAGTTATAATATTATTAATGTATTTTTAACTATACATTAATACAATAAATTAATGTAATGTTTGTAATGTTCCTACACCAGTTATGATAGAGGACTTTTGACTGAGCCAGTCTCAGAAAAAAAGAACCAGAAATGTGAAGTAAAATGAATTTTGATACAGATACAGTGCAATATTGACAAATCTGAAGCTGGAACACTTCACTGAAACTGATTCAGATACGAAAGCATGCACACCAGAGCAAGAAGGTATAAGTAGTTGATAGAAAGAGAACACTTTTAATCTTTTCTGTAACTATGGTTTTAACATAGTCATTGACTCACACTTTCCTATGTATGTATTTAAGATCCTAATCCTTAAATGTAGAATGCAACCAGAGAAGGGAATCAGGTGAAATGCATGTATTGCTTTTCCGGGCATGTACTGTGCATAAGAGTATTCATAATAGAGGGAGTATACAAGTTTGAGATTGATAGATACATAGATATACAAACTGATAAAAAGTGGATTCTCATTTGCAGAACTCCTCAAACAGCTCCATTATTTAGTTCTCTTTTATCTGTTCAGATATCTCTCTTCAGGAGTTAAAAAATTGCCTAGAAACTCATTTCCTTTGAAAATTTAACTCTTTCTCAAAACTTATCCAGCAAGATGAAATTTGCCAAAAGATTCACAGGTTACTGTGGATATCTCACAAATACACAGTGAAGGATCACAGAGTCCTCATGTTCTTACAAAATCAGGTTTAAAAGGCCACATTTGTAAATCTTTCTCCAAAGCTGACTCAAATGTGGATGGAGCAGAGATAAAGGAGAGTTTCCTGATCCAGAGAGCAGCTCCAGACTCTAAGGTTAGGGACGTGGACAAGCTGTGAACCTTTTTCTCTCTCTTTACCATTGGGATCTGACCATACTTTCTTCCTGTCCCTGGCAGCACTGAACATTGTGGTTTTCTCCCCAGAACAGAGCTCTAGGAACAAGATGTTGTATTACATGGATGCTGCCATGTCTGCCACGCTCTACCTAAAATCATAGAATTTCATAATCAGTCAATCTTCAACTGACCTCTGGAGATCTCCAGTTCAATCTCTTGCTTCCACAGTAGACCAAGTTGCTCAGAGCCTTGCCCATAAAAGTTTTTTAAATCCCTAAGAGTTTAAGAAGATCCCACAGCCTCTCCAGGGAGACTTCCAGCTCTTTTCCACTTCCATAGTAAACATAGTCCCTGTGTTAAAGGTCCCGTCTTGCAACATCACCACTGCCTCTGGACCTATTTTAGTACACACTCGGCAAGAGTCTGGGTTCATCTTTCCATGCCATCCTTTAGGCAATGGAAGAGGGTTTTATCAAGCCTCCCTTTCTCTTAAAGAAGTTTTAATCTCTTTATTTGTGTGAGAACCCACATGTAAAGTTACAAGATGGAAACACATAGCCAACACATCACAGAAAAAGCTTGTCTGACCATGTTCTAGACAGTCATGTGGTGTGTTAATCCTTTGATAGAGGAGAAGAGGCCATCCATCAAGCTTTACATGGGGAGTGCCCTTTCTAATGGGGTTCCTCCCAATGCAGGATCCCACTATGTGCTGTTGCACCCACTTTTGCAGCCAAGATTCAAGCAGACCTGATCCTTTGTCCTCATTCCCCATGACCAGATCATGAGAAAATACAATATACACATAAAATCACTCTCCCCTAATGCAACTTGTCACAATAGGGATCTATGTGACTCTGAAGGGGTGTAAAAGGCACCGAAGTGACCTGATCACTTGGAGCTCTCTAATGCCAAGAGAGGGAGAAAGAAGCATGTGCAGGGCATGATTCAGATCATTGAAAAGCAACCATCTGAGCTGGGCCACAGAATTTTCTCTCTAAAAATATTTTTTCATTTCCACTGAGAGCCTAATGTGATTAAAGCAAGTACAAACTTTTGGATATTCAAACTGTTTGTGAGATTCTTTTCATGTGAAGAAATTATCTGCATCATGAGGAGGTTCAAGAATTCTTGAGTCAGAAGGACTGATTTCTGTATATCATCAGAAAGTCAGCTTTGGCAGCAGCTGATCTGGTCTGTCAGAAGACCAATGGCAGCTTCTCCCAATTCTTTGTACACTTGCTGCAAATTATTTGCCACATATTTTAAGACAGATTTTGTAGCTCTGACAAACTATGTTACAGTATTGTCCAGGGTTGAATTTTTGCTGTGGAATGAATGCTTTAAAAAGTAAATATTTAAGCAACATGTAAAAAAAACCCCAACTGGGATACAGCATTAGCAAGAAATAAGCCTGTCCATGAAAATAATTAAGTAAAATATTAAGTGTTTGACACAAACTTAGAGGTAAATGATTTTTATGTAGCCAAGCTCTGTAAATACTCAAACCTTGCTGAATATTCTGCCTTTTCTTTCTGCAGATGGAAAAAGAAAGATATTTTTAAAGAAGATCTGAAAAGATGTTGAGATGGGCTTTTAAGAACCAGAAGCTCTGAAGATTTCAAAAACCACTCCTGAAACTCAAAAGTTTTGCCTCAGTCTGAATTCCGGAGCCATTTGAGGTTCATCACTGACTGAACTTAGAGGTGGCTCTGCCCTAATCATGGTCCTTGGACTGGACAAAAGTTCAGGATCTCTTTGAAACAATGAGCATCATACTATTGTGGTGTGGAAGATCTGAAATGACTCAGATGTCGCATCATCCAGCACTAAGCTCAGAGCTTTGCAAAGTAAGTCCATAAATCAGGAGGTGACAGTAAATTTTTAACAGTGTATGTACTCAGACATGGGCAAGAGCCCAGTTTATTTTACAGGCATGATGATAGTGGTGAAGAATGTTGCAGTGATATGGATAACGTGGTGGCACACCTGTAACCTCCAGGTCTGAAAGAGAGAACTGTTTGCACTTCATCATTCCAGGAAGAAAAAAAACACCCAGACCTCCTGCCACAACACACCCTAAATGGAGCCTTACTGTCCCGAGGAAAAAAACCACCATAATGTGAAAAGTATACCTTGTCAAAGTTATTCTCAGTGATTATGTACTTCCATGGTATGTGGAACTTTTATAGAGCAATTACATCCATTGTGACTTTGTAATTACAGTATTGGGAGGTCACAGACAGAGAAACTCTGCCAACTCTATTGATTTTTAGGGCTGGCCTGAACAGGATATAGATTTGCACTGGACTTGTAACTTTACAATACGTACACAAAATGCTGTATGCTCAGGAGATGAGGACTGGTAAGTGATGTTCATGCCAGCCATGGGCAAGAGTCTGATCTCTAGTGCTCTTTCAACATAAATCTGCATGATCACCTTGGAAAAAGAATCTCTTTGTGGGAAAAAGCAATTGGGGAGAAGTTCTAGAAATTGGAGGAAATAGATAAAAGGCATTTAGCAACTAAAATCAACCTTCCTGACTACCAGCATGGTTTGGATTGTGTTTATGGACCTTAACTATTTACTTTTTGACTTTTTACTTTTTTAACTATTTGCTTTTTGAACAATCCATGCTACAGCAAAAATTCCAGTCTGGACAGTGTTGTAACAGAAGAGCTGATCAATTTTTTTAAGCTCTACAGTGCAGTTTCACTAGAGAAGAAAAGCTAAGAAAGAAAGAGTTTTTATCAAGTAAGCGACAAAATTGCTTGAGATATTGAACTGAATAAGGTTGACCTGATCTTACTTAAGTGTATAAGAGCTGTGTTCACAGAGCATGGTGGATCCCTATCACACCACTATTTGTGGGAAGAATGGGAAACCTCAGCCGTTCCACAGAGCACACATTCCTTAGTATAAATTTAGGCACAGAGCTTCTTGTCCGTAGGGGTACCTGTAAAATTAATTTTCTGAAAAGTGTAAAAACTATTTAAAAGAAATTGTGGGAGTTGGTGGGGTTTTGTTGTTGCTGTTGTTTGGTTTGTTTTGTGGGGTTTTCTCAGAGTATTAATTCAAAATTAAATTCTTTATTTTAAACCAAAGGAAATTTTTTTTAAAAAAAAACAGGGACTTTAGAATGCTTCTCACTCATTCTGATACAATGCATTCTAGATTTCTTTCCAGCATGAAAGATTGCTTCCACATGCTGTCTTTAATAAATATGCAGAAAATTCATGGAAGAAAAATGATCGTTCTGAAAAGAACATTTTCATAGAAAATATTGAAATCTAGTGCTCTATTAATGTAGTGATAGGACAAGGGGGAATGGTTTTAAGCTGACAGAGGGCAGGTGTAGATCAGATATGAGGAAGAAATTCTTCCCTGTGAGGGTGGTGAGGCACTGGCACAGTTTGCCCAGAGAAACTGTGGCTGCCCCATCCCTGGATGTGCTCAAGGCCAGCTTGGATGGGGCTTGGAGCAACCTGGGGTAGTGGAAGGTGTCCCTACCCATGGCAGAGGGATTGGAATTAGATGTTCTTTAAGGTCCTTTAACAATTGGGATTTCTGTAATATTAATCACAATCCGGTTTTTTTTCAATTTAATGAAAATTTGACAAACTGTAGGTGGCACCATTGAACATTTTGGTACAACTGACTGCTTTTTCCACTGAAAAAGTGAGACATTCCAAAGTGTTCAAAAATATCAATGTTAGGATGTCAGAATATCCTTGCTGAGAAATATTTAACAGCCTTTTGAACAAACTTCCTTCACAATATGCTTATGAAAAGTCTATACTTTTTCAAATTCTGCCTGGGATTTTTTTTGATTGGTGAAGCAAGGATCAATCTCCCTTTAGTATCGTATTGACTTCTCATTCTGGCATGTATATACTCTAGATTGATCTGAAAGTTACCTCTTCTTAAAATCTGACCCATACAAATGAATTTTGAAGTTGTTTGAATAAGATAAATTACTTTCAAGGAACAGAAATATCACAACGAATATAATGAATAAATGAAATTTCCTTCTTTAAGACAGCAGAATTTAGGAGCGAACCTCTAACTGTGGACAAGACTGCTTCTTACACCAGGGTTACTGAGCACTGTTCAGTGTAACATTATGGGGACATTAAATAAGGGTAAGTGTAATTAATACATAACATTAGTAAGAATCAATTTCATTCTCTTCTTGAGGCCAACTGGCATAATCATTATTTTATTTTTTAATTTCCTGGTGATATTGCCTTCTTTACCAGCCTTCTCATATGACTGAGATAAGCTGTTGCACGTTTTGATTTGAAAGCAAGAGGAATGGTAATTAAGTAATTTGAAAATGAAAAGAGCTTAATCAAAGGGGCTTGTACAGTATGAAACTGTGGAGAAACTCCATCTACCTTTGAGATAGATCCTTATTCAAAATCTCTCCTGTCAAAACAACCACATCCTGATCCTGGTCTTATTTATTTCAAGGGCAAAGCCACCACTGATATGTCTAGCACAACACCTGAAAATATCATTATTTCAAGGGGTGCAAATCAGTTTTAAATGGATGATTTAGGGCTTGGAATACCAAAGAAGCTTAGGTCACTCTGAATCCAAAGTGTGGATTAGATCTACAGGGCTGCCCAGGCACACCAGGTTGCTCGCTGACACGAGTTGGTCATGCCACTCATGTCGTCCAATGTGATTCTGTGACTCTGTGTTCATAACAAAGAAGGCCTCAGTGACACTCAGCAACCCAGCAGTAATATTAAATAAAGGCAGGGATATTGGATTCTGCTTTTAACATCATAGAGTTTGCTCACCCCATAACTTGTAAAAGAATAAATAATACTGAACTGTGAACCAAAATTCAAGACTGTTTCCTTTTATTCTAGTGTCATGACACTCGAGCCACAGACACAGAGAATCATAGAGTCCTCTTATCATGAAGCCCCAACTCTATCCTCCACAGCAAAAAATCCATTGCTATATTCAGTTCTGATATAACCCAGTGATTTGGCAATACCTGTGGACAAAAGAAGATGGCAGTCTGAAGATCCCATGCATAAAGAAAAAATAACATTTGGGTCATCCACACCCTGGACAAACAATCCTGTATACATAATGCCTAGATAAGGGAGAAAAGAACCAGGTCATGTGTTTTCTTTCCAGCTAATATACATGCGTATGTGTGTACAGTGAGATACAGATTGTCATGGCCATTTTTCTCTACAGATTATGGTAATGATTAAATGAGCATGAATACGGACTTCTGAAAATGATAACAAGTAGGGGAAATTCCATCCTATTTTGTATCTCTATCTGTCCTGTGAACGTTACTTTGTTATCTGCAATATGCAAGTCTTTGAATAGGTGCTATTAATTTAATATGCATTTATTCTTTCTGATCTCTCTTTAATTTTAAATTAAGTGAAGTCAATGATCAAAGAAAGGCCAGAATAATAGCCCTGTAGGATGATTTTTTTTTTTTATCTTTTCTTTTGGTCACAGAAAGCAATGAGAAGCAGCACTGTCTGTTTTTTCTGGGCCAGTTCTGCAATATGTACCTAGGTGACAATGTGGCCTGCAGTAACACCAAAGTACATGGGAGTCACCCAAATAAACAACTGCCAAGTAGAGCAAAGGCCCATGGTTGAGCTCTAAACACCCTTATTTACCTTTTGTGTTTCAGCAGTTGCTAAGAGCCACAAGCTTATTGCTCCAAGCCATTAAACTTGGAGCAGAAAGACTATCCCTGCCCAAAAGAATTTGCAGTAATAGGTTGTTTAACTCTGTATAAACTTAATCTGCTTATGAGTGAAAGACATATACTCACACACCCAAACTCTCTTCAACAGAATACTTAACTATGCTCTTTATAGAACATGACAGAGACTGGAACCATCCCTGAGCTACTAAATTTCTTTGTTCATTCTGCAGAAAACAAAGTCAGGTCCATGACAGAATCAATACCCAAGCATTGCTCAGGGAGAAGTGGGTTGAGAACTTACCAATTTATTTCTTATAAGCTACAACTAAAGCAAATTATTTTCAGACAGACTCCTCTAACATGTTTACAGTTTTATATAGAAAGATAAGCTCAGCAGAGAAGTTTTTGTTAGACCAACCAGTATGGCTGGGGGACAAAAAAAAAGAAAAAACAAGGTCTGAGGCACAACACAGCTTCATCCCAACCTCACTTAATTTCATCATCTGTTTCTTCAAAACTTTTCTTACATCCATAGAAAATATCAGTCAGTAACTTAATGAGCTGTGAGATGCTCAGTTGCAGGACACAACTAAAGATTGAATCATCCCTTTGAACACAGGCTCCTCCTTGGCACCAGGATTTAAGCTCTGCACTACGAAGACCAGAAGTGAGTTTAGAAATTTCTTGGATGTTTGAGCTATTCTTGAACTGCCATTACCCTGGCAGTTAAAGACACTAAATAGCAAGCCCTAATATTTTGGTTCTGTGTGTTAGAGCAGCTGAGGAGGCCTAAGATGCTCCTTATCCAACTGGATAACTTGGGGAAAAATGTCACAATGTATAGTAAAACTTTAGAATATATTTTTTCCTTCACATTTTGAGTTTTGACATGTATTAACCAAACATGTCTAGTTGCAGTTTTGCTAAATTGTTCTGCAGAGTGAAAAATTAAAATTTTGATGAATTCTTTATGGGCTTTAACAACTAAAATAAACTTTTTGTTTGAAAAATTCTGTTCCTATTCCTGTTCCAAAATTTAAAAAAAAAAAAATTATTTCTGGGCAGCCTTTGCTCTTTGGCTTGCACCTAATGTAGTCAGAATTAGTTTTCTCTACCTTGCACCAGGTAAATCTGTATTAACCTCCAGCTCATTCAGCCTCAGGTAGCACTGCTACCTGGATCAGCAGGTGGGGATTTTTTAAAGTCTGAAATAATAAAAATAGTGTAACTGTTGGGGTTTTTTCTATTTATTATTTTCCCAAGAGGTCTTTTTTTAACCACTATGACATTGAGGGCAAAGGTTTGGTGCTGTTAAAGGGATTGTTGGTAGGGCTTCAGAGTAGCATCTTCTCTGTTAAAGAACTGGGGAGGTGGAGAGAGTCTTCTTCACATGGCCTCCTCCTCTTCCACCATATGAGAAGAACGCCAGGGAGTGATCCAGCTGCAAAACTGAACCCAGGTCTGTGTTACTCTTTGAGAATTGTTGCATTTTTAATGAGGCCACTTCGAAGTTTAGCAGAAAATTGGATTTTCTAACAATTCAGAACACTTAATTCCATATTGAACAATGGGCAGAACCTAAGTGCTGCTAGATTTAGAGATGTGTAAATCAGTTATATCCCTCCTCACTTAAATACATCTATTTCTTGGTTGGATTATGGGAATTGCTCATTCCACTGGTATGTGACAGGTTAAGATCAGAAGTCCAGGTTACTGTTCACAGCCACAGGAAGGGATGACCTGGGCAAGTACAAACCCAGGTATGAATTTCCATTTGTGGAAAGCACTATTACCACATGGAAAAGTTTGTTGGTTAAATCACACACAGTGTACAGATAAACATCACATCTTGATATCAGTGGAAATTATCCCTGCTATCAACAATAAGAGCAATTACTTATGGAGAGAATCACCTCACCTAAATGTAGCTATCTACAAGTCAGGCATCTAATCTAAGGTAACCACCTAAGCTCCCTCTGTGATGACCAGACAGATATAGGCAGTGGAAGAGAAGGAAATTCGTTCTATCCCAAGGTAAATGTAGACTGAATCACCTTCCAGAGGTGCTTATCTCTCTTCATTGACTACAGAAGGAACACAGATAATTAGCCATGACTAGACACCTCATTTTTAGATACCTAGGCACCTAAACTTTGGCAAGATGAATCAGAGCCGAGTGATTCCTGCTAGGTAAACTTCCTCCTTCCCATTCCTCAGTGAGAGAATGTCTGACACTTGAAACATAAAGCTTGGACTGTTTCCAAAATCATCTTTTTTCCTTTTCATTTAGAATTTTTAAAAACTCTTTTCTGTATTGCTTTACCTCATATTACCTCATTATGGGGATATTCAATCTGCTGCTGTTAGAGTGTACACAAACTGTTATTTTTATTGGAATCCCTACAACAATGTACTTTAAGAAAGGAAAACGACAACACATGATAAATACGTATTTTAAAACACTATAATAGAATCATCTGTATTTTATTTGCTTTCCTTCTAAATCTGGTGTAATTTTATGTACAGCTTCTATTTCCCACAGGATTTAAAAAAAAAAATTACAGCTTTTTAAGAAGATCTGTGCCTACAAATAAATCCAGCTTCATTTTATTGCAGTGTTTGCTATAATTTGTATAAGTTACAGCCTAATAAAAGATAGGGGAGCAAACTTCAAGCCACATCATCTGTTTTTCCCCCCCAGTAGAGATATAAAATTATATTTGTTCTGGTTCTTTTTGTGTGGTTCATCAGATTAGGAAATATTATTAGACCTCCTACTTCGGGCTTGTAACAATAAGATCCTTCCTATGCCAATAAGTGAAGCTTAGAGAAGTTCTGAAGCGCTTATAGGCAAAGTGAAAAATATAGGCTGGAAAGGCATCTTAATTTATTTAAGCACATACTTAGTACAAGATTAAAGTTATTTGCTTACATGCAGTCCTTAATATGGATAGGCTTAAAGGCATTTCCATGTATTTTCCTGAATGGGAAACACATTCTCAGATGTGCAATGAATTTTCATTATTGTTTATTTGATGTTAAGTGTCTGAACATTAGATGTGCTAATGCACAAAAAAGGAGGTAGACCCTCGTAAGTAAAGTTCACAGGGTGCAACGTAGGGGCAAATGGGCTGAATAACAGATGAATAAAAAAATCATACCTTTGGGCTGGAATTTCCACGTAAAATTTTGCTCACATTTGAAATTTAACGGCACATACTTGTTTCTCCAGATTTTAGAACATTTTGCCTTATTCCTGTCTATACCTGGCAAAAGAGATGTTTAGGTAGGGGCACGTGTTTTTCAATATCAAAATTTCTCTGAGATTCACTGGGTGACACAGAAAGCCATATGCTCTCACAGGTCTAGACTAATGTTTTCCAAGTCTTGTGAGAGGAAGGGATTTTTTTTTAAAGGAAATCTGGATAAATTAAGAGACTCAACAGCAGTGTAGGGCTTGCACCGTGCAAATTGATTGCTCAGCCACAGGTAGGGAGGAATCAAGTGGAAGGTTTACCACTAGCCAATCAAAATCATTTAACCCTTCGGAGTTCTTGTAAATATGGACATTGAGACTGCTGGGACAAATCACAAAGGGAGATTCTAATGGAATATCCCATTTGAAATTATCACAGACCTCGGGGAGCTAGTTTCTGTCTAGCCAGCTCTGAGAACAGAGAAACCAAACTGTGAAATCACTATGACAAAACAAGGTGAGCTGTCTTACAGACAGGTGGTTATTATTTTCTGTTTCTGAAAGGCCTGAAATCTTTTCTTTCACAGAGAGAAAAAAAAACAAAAAAAATGTGGTTTTGTGGTTAAGGCAATGAATTCAGACTAGGCAGTGGTGGATTCTTGTTACAGCTTTACTTTGGCAAGAGGCTGGGAAAGCCTTTCACTTTTCAAACCTGCAGCGATATTGAGGTGCATGCCTGAAGCTAACCAAACCAAAGATCACAGAATCATAGAGTGGTTTGGGTTGGAAAGAATCTTAAAGATCATCCAGTTACAATCCCCCTTCTGTGGGCAGGGACACCTTCCCCTAGACAAATTTGCTCAGGGCTCCATCCAACCTGGCCTTGAAAACATCCACAGGTCATCCCAGTTAGTGGGATACAGGACCAAGACCTTAAGTTCTCTGTGACCACTCCAGATGTGTAAATTTAAGTCTAACATCCTTCCTTTGTTTCTGTACTGTATATGTAATAAAACCTGTCAAGCAGCCCTTTGGCTGTGATTGGTTTAATTTAAATGGAGTTTTCAGTATTGAGGAAATTGGTTTGAAAAAGAGGTGAGACAGGCGAGCATTTGGAGAAACAACAACATAAGTGGCACAGTGCTGGAGGAAAGACAGCAAAACAGGGGCTTGCTGAAGGTTGTGGAGGGACAAAATACAGTATAGAATCATAGAATCTAGGAATGGTAAGGATGGGAAGGGACATTTAAGATCATTTAGTTCCAGCTTCCCTGCCATGGAGGTTTGGAACTATCATTTATCTTGTAGTGTAAAAAAAAAAGGTAGGTGAAAATGTAATCAGTTCCCCTCTGCACTTATCAGCAGGACAGGGAATGATGAGTTGCACTGGATGACCCTCCCAAAGTCCTTCCAGCCCTTTTGTCTGTGTTTTCTAAGACTGCAAATTTTGTCTGGATACAGGATGTTATCACAGTTGGTCCTGAGCTTCATGCACACCTCCAGCGCGACTGAAGGATGGAAAAAATGGGTGTAAACAAACATCACTGTGTCATGGCAGCTTTTGGCCAGAGTTTATAAGAAGCCATCCATCAAAGCACAGGAATGCTTACAAGTTTTGAGTTGAGAAAGTGCAGTGGCAAGCTTTTGGGGGGATTTCACAATACTGATTTCTTGGTTTGAAGCAAAATACATTTACAAGAGCATCTGCTGGTGTGAGTCTCTTAAATATGGCATATACTCTGTGTTACTGCTTCATCATCATGTATAATTGGCAATAAACCTATTTAGAATTCAAGATGCATAAAACGGAAAGTCTTTGAAGGGAATAGCTGCTGAGATTATATTTATTGTGCTTTCCCACAATATTTTTCTATGCATAATGTGATAAACCTCCAAGGTGGTTGTAGGCAAAGCTGAAATATTCACAAGTATGCAGTTATTATTAATTTAGACAGGTTGTAAGACATTTTGATATCAAACTCTTAATGAATGGCAGTAAACATATTCTACATTACTTTATTAAAATGCCTATTAAAACATACACATCCACAGAATGATCACTGGATGTGTTTACTTGCAAGCAAAAAGGCCATGAAGAAAACAGCATGGAAATAAATTTTCTTTTCCTGCACCACTATGATAAGAATTAGGGCATGCATTTAAAGTTCATATTATTTTCAGTGTGTTCACAGTACATCCAGATAATCAGATATTCAAAGGAGGATTCCCAGTCGGTTCCAATATGCCACGACTCAGTAAATCGAGTTGTGTAAATGATAGTTCCATATCCAACAATGTTGTTTTGAGATTCCAGAAAAACTGCTACACTCCAAAACAACAAAAAAACCACAACCAAACAACAAATAGCCAGCAAATACATTCTTGTTATCTTGATGCTTTTCAAATGAAATTTGCCAATGTTTTCATTCTATTTGGCTTAATTTTTATTAGTAAAAATTTAAAACTAAACAAGTCCTGTTTGGCTAGAGTGTGGGGAATTTTTTTTTTTCTTTTCAACATTTCTGAGTACACAGTCTGAGGGGAGGAAAAATTCAAATTATGAGTTGAAAACATATGGAAATTTAGTCTTTCTGAGTAAAATTTTTATTTTCTTTGCAAAGTCCTGATCAAAACCCGTGACAAACACAAAACCAGAAGTCTCCTGTAACATCCAACACCAATTCCATTGCTCCATACGATGTTATTAATCTAGAGCAGCTCTTAAGGGGATTGAATATGCCAGATTTTCTGTGGCAGTGGATAGGAATCCTCCTCCTGGTGGAAATACCTCTGTGGGACCATCTCTGCCCCAGTGTGAAGTAAGAATCAGCTAGAAAAGAGCTATTATGCTATAAATTCACCCAAAACATGGCTTTAAGGTGAAGCATGTGTTGGATCAGCACATGGTGCCCGGGGACTGGAAAGCTGGGAGGGGAGTGGGGAAAGGCACCGTGATGCAGTTAATGTGTTCCTTAGGATGGACTGAGCAAAAGTTAATGCCTGGAGCTTTTTGCCTGCTACCAGAAAAAGAGAAATGATCTTTAAATGTTGGTGTCTTCCTGATATATGCAGCTTCTGTATTTATTTGACCCGAAAATACTGGTGTGACCCGGTTGTAAGAAGCTTTGTATACTCACAGCCAGCTGCTGGATTCCAAGGGTCATAGCATGGGATCGCTGCATAAATGATAAATAAAGTGCGATAAAACCTTGGCACAACAATAACCAGCATTCATGCTTCTCTCCTCTGTCAGTGCAGCTATCTTGCACTTGCTATAACAAGGGGGAATGGTTTCAAGCTTAAATAAGGGTGGCCGTAGATTAGATGTTAGGAATAAATTCTTCCCTGTGAGGGTGGTGAAGCCCTGGCACAGGTTGCCCAGAGAAGCTGCGACTGCTCCATTCCTGGAAGTGTCCAAGGCCAGGTTGGATGGGGCCTGGAACAACCTGGGATAGTGGAAGGTGTCCCTGCCCATGGCGGGGGGTTGGAATGAGTTGGTCTTTATGGTCCCTTGCAACCCAAAAACTTTTATTATTCTATGACCCTTATGTTTATCAGTCCTCAAGAGAACCCAGATTGGTTTTAGAGGTAAACTGAGTCTCAGCATGCTGAATTAACAGCGGGAGAGGCTTACAAAATTAGGACTTGTATTGGTCTTCTTGCCTTTGCCCAGAAGCAGAACTCCATGGAAACAAGCAGTACCACTCTGAAATAACATCCTGAGGGAGTTTATAATTTTTCTGTGCCATGATTATACAATAGCACATTCCCACCTGCCTGTTGGAAGTATTTTCTCATTCAGAAATGAAATTTTTTGAGAACGTAGGACAATAACATACCCTACAAAACTCTTGCTTATACAGCACTGCTGTTGTTATAAGAACTGTTTATACAAATAAGTAACATAGCCCACAGTGCAATACATTTCACTTGCCTAATGTACTTTTTGACATTTGATGAGAAACTGCAAGCCTTAATCCCCAAGCCTAGGTTAAAATGGCAGAGCAGTGCCCCATCCAAATGAAAGGCTGTCATTGTTCTTGCTGGAAACAGACACACTTATTTCCATGTCTGGCAATAATATTGTTTTAAAGCAAACTGTGAAGAAGTTATCCAAGCTGAGTCAAAAGCTGGAACATGCATTTAAACCTCCTATTAATAGGCTTGGAAGAGCATATTTATTAAAAAAAAATTTCTTTATGAGGAACTCTTTTCCCTAAGAAAAATCTACTTGACATGTCTTTACTGTTCAAGCCATAATACAGTGTTATAGCCCCACTGATATCACTGATAAAGGCATTATGGGATGCCAGATGGACAAAGAACAGAGTAAGAATGGAGAAAGAAAGGGAAAATAAAAAAGCAACAATGTCATGTCACTCTGTCTGACACACTGGGAGGTCAGCAGCCTCCCTGCCATGAGGGGTGTTTTTATTCTCAGTGCATCATGAAAAAGGACATTATCAGGAAGGGTTTGAAGGGAAAATATGTGACAGTATGAGTCCAGGTGTTTCCCCCAAGCACAGGCACAGGCAAAGTGGTGATACAGAAGAAACAAGGAGAGGCTGGAGGAGATGTGTTAGCAGTGAATAGAAGGAGATAAGCAGATATCACTTGCATGGAGCCATGAGAAGCCACTACTCCACTGTGCTCTCTGTGCCCCCCTTGGCTGCTCCACTCTTGTATGCAGAAGTCTCAAACCTTTCTAAAATTCCCAAATCCCCAAGCATCTACAGTAACTGTACAAACCCAGCAACTACTTTTAAGGATTTCTCAAGGCAGCTCAAATCCCCCCTTTATAATCTTTTAGAGCCACCACAAAGGCTGTTGTATCCTAATAAATTTATATTAAAGCAGAATTTTTTTTATCCCCCAGGAATGGGGAAAAAGAGCAAACTCTTCCCAGTGTCCACATCAGTTGCATATTTCCCCTCTTCTTTCTGCCCTTCCCCTTCCCCCCTGCCTCCAGCACTGCTGCTCAGAGGAGAAAGTAACAAAGATATTTGAGATTATAAAGGGTTTTGGATGAGTGAACCTGGAGTGAGTAAAGCTCTTAGAAAAGAATTTAAAGGATCGCAGTGGCATGCAGTCATGTTATATAAACATATTCTGAATGGTACCATCATACGCCCAGCCCTGGCGCCACAATTGCATTAAGTGAAATTTTATACAGAAATTGTGAAAGTGCACCGGGGTTGGCTGATTATCTGCTCTTTCTGTTCCCTTTCAGACATGAAGAAAAAAGCCAAGGTGCTGGAGAAGAATGTGGACAGTGCCAAGAGGTTCCTGACCTAATTTAAGCAAAAGGTTTTCTTTCTTTTCTTTGTTTTTTGTTGTTTTGGTTTTTTTCATCTTTTCCTCTCTCTTTTGGTTTTCTCCACAGGATTCAAAGCTGTCACTCCTTAGAAATAAACACCTGAAATTGACTGTCACTGGGATTTAAAATTTTCAAACACCTAAGGAAAGAGAGAGTAGAAATTGGAATAAGTTGATGGTGTAAAAGCTACTTCCTGAAGTGTCTAATGAATATTTCCCCTATAGATCTTGACAGTTTTGAAATGTATGTGGAGGGGGGGAATTTACAATATTATTCAGGAATTGTTTATTCTTGTCAAAATAAGTTAATTAAAATGAGGCTCTATTAAAATGAAAGGGTCTGGCTCATTTGAAATATTAATTTAGTCCTCTGTTTCTGCAATCTGCCTGCAAGGGTCTCGGTGCGAGAGCAGGGCTGTGTTTGTTAAGCAGTAAAGCATTGTTGCAAGCAAAGCCAACCTTTTTTTTGTTTTTAATGTTGTCTGATCTCTTTCCC
>NW_008239288.1:3417091-3425125 GCF_000691975.1 Corvus brachyrhynchos
CTTTCCCTGAGTTAGCCTGGATCTGTTGACCTTCAGGGCAAACTGCAGAGCCTCACTTTTACTTGCACTAAGGATGAGTTTATGGTTTGTGTTTGAAGGGGGAAGGGAGTTGGGATAAATCTGTTGTGTGGGCTATGGGGTAGATTTGTTTGGAGGTTATCTGTCCTACTGATGTTCTTACTTAGCCCTGGTACTACCACTCATGTAGGATTTCCCGCCCCCATTAATCTGTGTTACTGACAGACACTGCTGTTGCAATGAGACAAGGGACAGCCACATAGAAACTGGACTGAAACATTTCAAATAAAGAATGTTGATATAATTCCTAAGACCTCTCCCTCTCTGCCCCCAAAATAATTTAAATTTATTTCTCCAGATAAAATTTCCAGTCCCTGAGATAAGTACCATTTTGAATTAAACACTTTTTCTCACTTCTAGGGAGCATAAATAAAAGAAAAAAAAAGAAAAAGAAAATATGCCTCCCCTTTTTTTCTCTATCAGCTCTTAGTATAAATATTAACCTATGTACCTCTAGATGAGGAATTCAATAGTGTGATAGAGCATATCCCAAACAACAGAAGAACCCAAAGTGTTCTTCTGTCACAGTTAATGTCACAACTTTCTGTCTGTTTAAGTGTTCCAGGAAACCTGGGAAACTCCTTCACCCAAATTCCATACAAGGCATTATAGATGAACAGAGAAACTGGTTCTTCCTATGTAGGAATTTAAAAGCTCCACCAGTCATGTCAAATAATGATTGTTTTACTACAAAATGAGCAGATACATGGCATAAAATTCCATGCAAATCCTCTTGTTTTACTGGCTATACTGACACTAAACCAACTAGAAGAGAATCTCTTCATTTCCTCTGGACATCCCTGGGTAATGTTGGTGGTGCAGCGTATTTCAGAATTGTGGAGGATGCCCCATTGTTTCTATCCTCACCCAACAGCCTTTGCTGCACTGCAGATCCCAGTAGGAAGGGGGAATTTCCATTTGCTCTGCTGCAGCCACTGAGACAGAGGAACCTCAGGTATCAGACTGTTTAACATTGCTACCATTTTTATTTGCCTGCTGACCTGAGAAACTCAGATACAGACTTTAAATCAGGCTTCAGGGAGAAGCCCTGGCACAGGAGGGAAGGAGGTTTCCAGAAACAGACTGGCACACATTAAAAACTGGTATTGCAAAAACATTCATGGAACGAAAATATTTTCTCCAAACAGCCATTGGGTTAAAGCCCACCCACAACAACAAGGGGTTGCTTAAACTGTCTTCCTCGCTTCTGCCTGGTGTACCCCATCAGAGCTGGTGTGAGGATGCCACAAAAAGTGTCCTTGCTCCACTGCCACGTCAAGGGTGGGAATCCTGTGGGATGCCACGTGCACCAACTGAGCAGGTAGCAAACCAAGGCACCTTAGCACTGTCTCCCTGCATTTTACACCTTTGCAACTCCTTTGCTACTCAGCTTCTCACTCCTTGCCATCACCATGTTACACTGCCTGCAAGCCAGGGCAGAGGTGCAGGCCGAGTTTGTGCTTCAGGGAAGGATATTTTCTACAGATCTGTGTCTAACCAGTAGGTACTTTGTCCTGATTCAAGGCATCTTGATATTTTGTTTGTTTTGGGTTGTTTTGTTTTGTTTTGTTTTAGGTTCCCCCCATACACACGTACTGAGTGGAAGATTATCACAAGAAGGTGTGAAGACCATGCTCCTGCTCTTCCAAGAGTGTGCATTCTGAACAGTAGGCTCTTTGCTTCTCTTCTTAGGAGGAAGAGGGCCCCAAAGGGAATGGAGCTCTCAGGTTAGAGCCTTTCAAAGAGAAGCAGCCTGTAGAAAAGGTTTCACTTCAAGAGCAAGGCATACACAGATAGATTTCCATATGACGTGTACAGGAATCTAGTCTGTCATCACAGTCCAGATATATGTTGGGTTTATCTGCTCCCACACTGACATTTGCTGCCTTTGAGAAGCCCTAGGATACTGAGACACAGATTAAAGGTCCCAAGCATGCCATATGACCTGATAAGTATGCCTAAGTTCTTAGACAGCAAAATTTTGTTAATTGAATTCCTCCACAGACTCCATCCAATAATCTAGTTATCAATATCTACCACCTCGGTATTTAGTTGTCTACATCAAAACACTTACACACTGGTGTGTCCACCCCAGACTGAATTCCAAACCTGTATTTCAGTTGAGTTTATTGATGGGTTGGGTCCTAGAAGACTGTATCAAGAGCACAGCGATACCACTACATTTTTAGGAGGTCACTGCTTAGGCCTGGGGCCATGTAACATTTTCCTCAACAATTACCTGGCATAGTCTGGGCCTCAGCACAGACCAGGGACCAATCCCAGTTATGAATTTAGATGCAATTAACCTGCTTTGAAGGGTGAGATTTATACAACATGGATGTGAGCCACACCATCTTCATCAGCCTCTGTGCCACAGAAAGGTCCTGCAAGGTGCTCCTACACTCTGATCTGTGCATGATATAGTTGAAGGCCAGCTAAATGGGATTTACTGGGATTACAGTTCTAGATTTAGGTTCCAAAATCACACTTTATTTATTTTTAACACTTAGATCCTAATTAGAGTTGGAAAAATAAACCAGGCTTTGATAGTTTAAGAATAAAATTAAATGTCTATCAAAAAATATTTGCCTGATTTATTTCAGGGAATATTACTTAAAAATGTCATTATGTCTGTCATTTAATATTTCTGTGGAATTCTTCTATTTAGACTTCTGTTAATAAGAGTGCTGGGAGCAATGGAGACCCCAGGGCTGGCAGGATTGCTTGGGTCAGATAAGATATAATTTATATATAGGTTTATATACAGATCTGATACCCAAACATCTGGTTGGAAATTAAATTCCCCCTGTGCTTGCAGAGTTGTTCATTCCACCTTCAAGTGAATTACCAGGGAAAGTTAGGGCTGCGTCCTCCTGCTTTTGGCATCCCACATGCAGGAGCTGAGCATGAGACAGGAAAGAGCAAAGTCCCTCTCCTGAGTCTAGCTCAGCTCACCTGCTTGGCCTCCATAAAATATGTATTCCCTTATCTATATTTCCCTTCTGGGAATGTTTATATTTATTTTCCTTATACAAAACATCCCCACTCAGTCCATACTTGCACTCCATCCCCATTGGTGTGGATCTTTCCTTCTATTACAGTACAGGCATTTGGCAAAACAAGATAACAGCGGAGAGCTTTGTTACAACCCAAAGGCTAAAACTGAAAAGCCTGTAAGTGGGAGTGTTTTTCTGATGGAAAGTGAGGCACCAGCTGCTTCTCAGGGCTAAAACCTTCCCCTGAACCAGTACCTATGTACTTGTGTTATGTGGTTCCTCTCCTTATATCTCTTTTAATTTTCACTTACATCAAGATTGTTTTCTTAGAGTTGTCTCACATAGCGAAGAGGAAGCAAAGCATGAATAGGCTATTGATGGTCTAGCTTCATATATAATGTATATGGCACTCTTATCTGTGGAAAATATTAACTTTATAGCAGAATATATTTAAGAGGCTGGAGTACTAAGCTTGTTTTAACAGGAGAGAGGCCACATCTAGCAGTGCCATGAGAGGCAAGGTGCTTGAGTTTTGTTTTCCCCTCTTCCTGTGTTACCTTAAGAACTCACAGGGCTCTTCTCTGCTTATGTATGTTAAATATCTGTCTCCAGAGCTGCAGCAGCATGTTACTGCACTCCCTTAGAGCAGCCTGTTTTCCTCCACACAAGCCCATGTGGATGCCTCTCCTCTAGTTTGACAGGAGGAAAAAGAGAGAGAGCATTTACCAGCCTCACGGTGCAGCCATTTTATCTCAAGCTTGTAGCTGCTTCTTCCAGGTTTCCCACCACCACTTTAACCTCTTACTGGTGCTTTTACCACCACATGGCTGTCTCTGCCTTAGATTTGGGCTTCATTCAGAAGTGAAAGAAGAGTGAAGAATGTGCTGCTCTCACCTTGTACAGGGGTTGTTCCTTCTGCCAACGAGAAGAGGTCAGGCAGTCCCACAGCACAAGGTTATAGGGGAGAGATTGGGATAATCCCTCCATTCCCAGACTTGCCTGCCTCTCAGTACACAGCAATGCTCCTTTGCTTAAATTCTGTCAATTCCTTTGAAATCAGCGGATGAAAAATAAGGCGACTGCACTGTTCTGGGTCTGTGTGACTACAAAGGAGTAGGATTCTCTTCACAGAAGCTGGGTAGATTTGTTGATTTTTAATTTTTTTTTCCCCACTTAATGAGAATTTCTGAAATCCATAGCATAGAAACTGTTTTGGTGTTGTGCTGAGAGATGTTGAGCCAAACATCTTGAGAGAAGTTATCCTATCCATATAAATGCACACAAAGGGAGGCAGGTAGAGAGGAGAAAAACCTACTCCTTCCTGCTTCACGTGCATTGTCGTGAGAGCAACAAGTGAGACAAAAAGGAAGAGAACCTTTCAGAGGTCCAACTGAGACTGGAGTCCAACCATGATGAGTAGAAGCAGTTCCTAAATAAAAACACAACCCCTAATCAGCCTCACAGCCTAAACCAGGAGCACCATCAAGCAGGAAAGGAACCAAGGGAGAGATTTGCAGATTACACACTCCGTGATCTGTTGGAGGTTATGTCAGCCATTTCCAAAATTGAGTATGAGTAACCTGAACCTCTGTTCGAACACAGGACCATGGCCGCTCTTAGTACTGACAGAAAGACTCAGTTTGGCTAAATGAGGAAAATTATCCCTCTTCATCTCTCTTATGCATTGAAACACAGTCCTTCAGACCAAACCAGTATGGTTATTGACACTAAGCTGTTTAGATTCCCAGAAGACACGAATTTTCAGTACAGAGTACTGGCATAGCTACACACAGATGAAGGATAAATTCACCGTAGCTACTCACCTGATATGCAGGATATGCAATTTAGCAGATTTGTGTACATCTTCAGCAGCTTGATGATATTCAGCAGGGTGCTCACTTTAAACGCTTGAGCAGTGGTGCATGTCTCCTACACTGTATCCTGCACAACAGGAACTGTGGTACTGGCAAAGGAAGGAGAGGGAAAGCACATGGCGGGAGCTGCTCGAGTTCCCTTCCCAAGAAAGAGATTCACAAGCCCATTTTGCACAACGTGGTGTATTCCAAGGACAAAAGCAAAACAGCGCTTCAGAAATTTCTTCATGAGCTGGAGATAAAAGTAATCCCTGCTAGGGATGGTTTAGCAGTATGCGTATATGGGGGAGGAATTTCAGAGGAAGGGAAATACCCCTCCACCCCATCCTGGGTTTTCAATAATACTTTGTAGTTCTGCCCACTTTTGAAGTAGCTTAAAAGAAATGGAAGTATTTGGAATGTTTTTACACAAGAAATACTTCCTTTTGTATAATTAAAATTATTGTGGTTGGCTCCTAGAGTGAGAGGCTCATAAATTTGTTTCCAGTAGCAATCAGTATAGTTAATACCCATCCTATCAAACAGAGTTAACTCGTGTTCATTTTGGGCCTCATCCAGAGCTTATTGATGTCAGAGGAAAGAAACTATTGACTTAAACAGGCTTTGGAGTAGACCCTACAAGCTGAAAAGAACAGATAATCTGGTTATTTCTGCCACAAAGAAAAGGGATATCCAGTGAAAATAAATAGGTGGAAGTGAAAATAAAATAATAATCAATTTTTTAAAAATATTATAATCCAGACAAAAGAATCCCATGAATAGGGTGTTTTGTGTGACCCGGAGTTGTAATAGGGAGAGGCAGAGAACCTCATGGTGTAGGGGGTGACCACAACAACTCTCACAAATCAGGAGGAGATATAGGGAGATGAAGAAAATTTGCCTGATTTGCCTTTCATATTTGAAAGTATAGGATTAAAACCTGACCAGGGTGAATATTACACAAGAGAACCTTAGGCTTTATGTGTTCTGGCCAAACCTGTGATATCAGGTTTTGAAGTTGTCCAGTTAAAAACAGAGATCACAAAAATTACATGAGACAAAGATCCTGAAGGACACACAAATTTAGGGAAGTTCTATAAAGAATCCAGTGGTGTTTCTGTCCATGCTGGATGAATTATCAAAAGATATGAGGATCTCTGAAAAGAGTTCAGTACCCAGCAGGTTTCCCATGAGAACAGGCATCTGCAATGCAAATTCCATGCCCAAGCCCTGCAGCATGATTGCCAGATCCAAGCATCAGAGTGATGAATAAATCCCCTTTCCACTCCCCTTAGTAATAATGAAAATATGAGGAATAAAGAATTTGAAGTCTTTTTTTATTGCCCTGATGGTTTAAGGAATTTAAGTGCTGCTGGCACTCCAAAAGCTCCTCTTTCCAGCTATGAGTATGAGAAATTGCTTTACATTCTAAACCAAGGATGGGGTATTTACTTCCCTACAGGTCTTCACTTAGGGTCCCATTTGGCTTGTCTCCTTCCTGTTTCCATATTCTTTCTTTGATTTCTTTCTTCCAGACCATATTTCCCAAAATATCATGGAGGTGAACTTTTCCCCTACAGTGAAACCATTAGTAAAATATCTGTTAATTCAAGAAGGCCAAGACTGTGTCAGTGACAACTGGTTTCACTTCTTTGTAACTCTCTTTAGCTGTAGTAAAATCATTCTGTGAAGTTCTCTGCTCTGAATGCTCCCCAGCATTAACAGACATGGGTCTCCTGTGGTCAGGATGCCACAGCTCCCCTGTGCAATTCCCCCACCCAAAGTCAGACAGTATTATTTGTTGATGTCCCTATGATGTCATTATTATCCCAGTTATAGCTGCAATTGCACTGTTTAACATTGTGCACATGGCCTTGGATACTAATTCTGACATGTAACCCAGTGTTTGCTTTGGTGTGTTCTTTCCATAAGGCCATATTGGCTTTGTGTTCTGCAGATTTTAAATAGATACAGAGAACTGTGCCATTCAAATATGAGTTTTAGTAACCCAAAAGAACAGCTTAAATCTCCAAGGACAAAAAGCTGACATAAAAGTCTAGTCTTCCCAAATCCACAAATCTATAAAATTCCTGTTAGGCAACCTGATAAATCACTTGACATTTCCATACTTTGATATCTCCAATTCTGAAGTGAGGTAACACTCTTTTCTTTTTGAAGGTAACATGAGACTAATTTTTCTACAGACAGATTATTCTGGGGACTTCTGCCAAAGCAAAGCTTTACCAAAATCTTCCAATGAACATACATCTAGAACAAAAACAATGCTGAGATATGAAAATAAGAGAAGACCATAAAGGGTCTAACCTCAGTTGACCATTGTCATTGTATATTTATGCAATTTCCTTGTTGTGAGATAAAATCCTTAATTTGTGTTTACTGATCTGGGTCAAAGGACAAGAGTGTTGAAAGGGATGTTACAGGTTTTGCTTCTGTGTGCTTTTTTAAGGCAATAGTTCCTTAGTTCCCCATGTACACAGCAAAGCAACACCCTTTTCTATTACCAATTTAAAGGGTGATGCATGGTTGTTATAGCTGAAGGAGGTAAATTACAACTACTTGAGAAAACAAATAGAAAGCTGTTTTAGTCATCACATTAGGGTTAAAAAAATAAAATATGATTTGGTTATATGGCTATATAGATGCAAATGGACTACTCATATTTACATATGTTACTCTGAAGGAAGTTTTCCTGTTCATTTGCATAGGGGAGAAATCCTTTCATTCCTGCATTCAAAAGGGAGAGATGAGGCCCCATCTACAAGCAAAATTTCAGGAAACAAAAAGAGAAGTGAGTGCATGTTCAAGTACCTGGAGAAAAGTGTTGGATTTGTTCCAAAAACCCAGCACTACTAGTGGAGCTGATATGTCTCCCTAAAACTGTATAAATGATTCCGTTGATCAGAAAAAGGGTCTGGTGCTGCAAAAACTCTATCAGGCTTGTTGAAATACAAGCTTTTGAGTCAAAAAGTGTTGCAGTGGGGATACTGCAACATGCATATACCAAACCAGGAGTCCCGTGGAAAGGAAATATATATGGACGGATTCTTGGTAGATGTTTCAGAGATGTTTATTTCTCCAGCCGCATG
>NW_008239288.1:3425354-3457067 GCF_000691975.1 Corvus brachyrhynchos
TTTCCTGTGAACATCTCTGGTCGTCTGTCTCATTTGAAAGCTTCTAACTGCAGGGAATTGAGCGAGCAGGGAGCTATATTTCTCCCTCTTTGCTTCTGCTGATGGTATTTGCTCTGCAGCTGATTCAGGTACCGATTCTAGAGCTACTAAAGTGCTAGATCGCCCGTGCTACCTCTCAAGGCTGCTCGAGGCTTTCTAAGGCATTGAAATACAAGTGCTAGCCGGTATAAAGCTGAAAAGATACCTTCCACGTTAAAGTATCCTGTACAGTCAGGAGCACCTATATCCCAGGTAGAGAAATGTCAAAGAGCTTGTACAATGGTTTCCATATAAGAAAAATTTAGCTTGGAGGAAATATATTTTTGCAGTTAAGAAGTTTTCACACACGCACAGAAAATAAAACATTAATGAAACCAAAACACAAAAACAAACAAGCAATCATGTTGGTTTTTAATTGGTAAAATGGAAGATATATTTAAAAACCCAATTCTTGTACCAAGATAATAAGGAATATTTAATTTTGACTGCTGATATTAACCCCAGGTCTTACCAGCCAATCTCACCAGAAAGGAATATTTTCCTGGTTTTACCGGGTAGTCTAGAATGAAGCTGGATTTATGGTTAGAAGGTGCTCTGACAATAAAAATATGTGATATATTTCATGTACTTGCCTTAAAATTAATTTCTGTGTGGTAATAGGACACAAATTATATTATTACCACTTAAACATTAATTTGCAAAAATTCACTTCTATTGTTTTCCCAGAAAGGTTTTTACATAATAAAAATGTAGCAAGCCAATTGATCTTATTAACAAAAAGACTGAATAATATTTTTCAGCATGTGCTCAGGCTGTCCTGGCAAATGATCCTCGCTTGGGCTGACATTGCATTGTCTTAGTTCTCAGATTAGGTGTATCTTTTTCATCTTTGTCTGTATTTACATAGAAGATCAAGTTGAGTTCTCCTATCTTCAATTGGAGAAAAGCTAGTTAGTTAAGAGTGTCAAAGTTTACGTCCAGTGCCTTCAGCTGAGCTAGTCTGAAACAGGTGTCTCAAATAGATGGGATGAATCATGCCAAAAATGATTGTGTTCTCCATGGACTGCAAAGGGAATTGAGAAGTTAGCTCAGCTGTAGCCTTCTCACTGAGATGATCTAAATCCTCTGGTCCAGCAGAGAAAAGATGTGGGACATCAGCAGGACCATTTATCTTGTTCTAAAACAGGCAGCACCAACTTTCTTCTGAAGCTGCAAACCTACCTCTCTTCATAAAGTGAGCTTTGATGCCTCACCTTTAGGCAACTAAAGTGAGAGAATATAAACCCCAGCTATGATAAATAAAGCAAGAATCTGTGACCTCAAGGTGGACTTTTCTACATTTACAGCAATGCAAATAATGAAAGCAATATTAACGCACTAACACAAGCTATTAAACCTTTCAGGCCAAATATGTCCTTCCAGCTTCTGTTGATATAAATGTGTTTCTACACCAGACCAAAAGATAACATTTTGGACTGTATTTGCCAGCCAGCATCCAGACAAGCCAGAGACCACTCAGTTCAAATCCCATATTGTAATCACTATTTGTGAGTTTGATATTCTGGACATACAAGTCTGTATTTCTTTAATAGAACTGCATCAGAGATAGCAGCAAATATAACATTGAAGAAACCTAACACAAAGCTTGTTCTAGGGTTACTTAAAGACACCCATTTCTTATCAACTAAATCACTCAAAGCCAATATTATCACCAGTTATAGCAACATTAACATCCGCATCTACCTCAACTCATGTCACAACCCAAATGTGAGAACACCCAAAAAACCTCAGTTCCAGAGCCAACTCCCTCCCAGTGCCAGTGCACAACTGACCACAAAAGTCATCAAAATTATGTCCCTGGTTCCTCTCTGGGGCTGTTTTTAACTTAACCCTTTTATTTGTAGAAATAGGGAAAAACACATATTCCTGAGCCAACAGAGGAAAGATGAAAGGCCACATTTCCATCCTCTCTGCTCAATGGGTTGCATGAGAAAATAGGAAAAGTTGCCTTTTTTTAGGGTGTCAGATGCCTACAGATGGCAATGTGGGCCCTTTAACCTCCCTACAGCCCAGCTCAAGTGCATCAAGGGTTATGGGTGGGAGAGGCGCCCTGACACTGCAAAGATGTGACTTCAAACATGCAAAGCAAAAGACGTCTCAGAAACACCCTTGGGAAAAGTCTTGCTTGACTGACAATGGAAGGAGTCTCAGAAGGGCAAATTTCCTAAAGTACATCAATAATAAAAAAAATACAGTTAAATATAAAGCCTGCTACTCCAATAAATCACCTTTTCTTGTTCGTCCCTTACACATTTCTGTTTGTAGGTACATTCATGCATTCATGAAATGAGTCCAAACCTTTCAGTATCCACAGGAAAGAAAGAAAAATTTCCACTCCTTTTGTTCAGTTTAGCAACCAAGCTACTGAAAAAAAATCAGATTTATCACCACCCTAAGACGAAGTGCAGAAAAATCTTATGAAAGAAGAACTTTAAGGTTTCAAAAGCTAGTCAGAGTTTTGAGAAGGCAGTTTTATACCATTTCCACAAGCCAAATCATTATTAAAAGTATTTTGCAATATCTAGATGCCCAAAAGTACTGAGACACTGGCTGTGCAGCATTTCAGACTGTAACTGCTAGGGTGAGACACAAACCTTTTGCTTAGGTTTATGAAGAGATACATGTTTTAAAGATTCCCAACTTGGACACTGAAAGGAAAGTAAGAAAAATATTGAAAAGAGAACAGGAAGGAAACCCCCCATTTGCCTCCCACAGAGCAGACTCTTGTCAGACCACTTATGCTGGACATAGGAGACCAGATTCATTGTTTCCACCATGCACACATCATGGAAGAAAGGACTTTACTTGGAAATCTTAGGGCTAATTACCGGTGGACTGAGTGATGGGGAGATGCTGATGTATCTTTCTTTAGAAACTGTACCTGCAGAAAAAAAATCAAACAAGCAAAACCCCAACAAAAGCTCATAAGATTCATTGAGCAACAACATAAGGATATGATTTAAGAGCCCAGTAATTACACAGGTTTCCTGTGATCAGAAAGCAGCCTAGAAAACAGTGCATATTCCCTATGGAACAGTCAGTAGACAATATGCAGAAAACACTCTCCAGCACAGGAACTGAGATGTAGGTCTCTTCCATCCAACTGAGCCCTTAATCGTTAAAGTGGGAGTTTTCCTTCAGGCTTTCTTCTCAAAAGAATGGCAGATCATTTTTTAGACATGTTTGTATGGATAGTACAGAGGACTCTACAGAGATGAAGGAGAGCTTTAGATTAGATACAAGGAAGAAAATCTTTTTTCTGAGGATAGTGAGGCACTGGAACAGGTTTTCCAAAGGAAATGTGGCTGCTCCATACCAGGAGCATCAAAGGCCAGTTTGGATCGGATTTTGAGATGCCTGTTCTACTGGAAGGTTTCCCTGCCCACCACACGGGAGTAGGAACGAGATGAGCTTTAAGGTCCCTTCCAACCCAAACCATTCTGGGCTTCTATGATTCTATGATTAATACCTTTCTCAGGAAAATGAAAGCTTTTAGAAGTGGTTTAAGCACTACCCAGCAGTGAAGTTTGACTTGTCTACTTAGTTAATGACAGGGAATATGCTCATCCCACTGTGATGCCAAGCAGTGGGAAGTGAATAAAATCCCTGTTTCTTAAATCCTAGATAAACTATATTTACCTTTATTCATCTTCCACTGCATCAACACTGGGGATGCTCCTTCTGCTTTGTCAAGCAAGGACTGACTTGGGGTAATGACTGGATGGGACAATGAGATGTCAGTCATCTTCAGGTTTAGAAACAGTAGAATTCAAAGCAAACCTTAGTGTTTCATGATATTTTAAGGAAGGCAGCTGCCCAGATCCTATTCTGTGGCAGGGCTTCATAAAACACATATGGAAATTTATGTTGCATATATAAGTCCCACAGTATAATGCAGTCCCAAAAAGTCCTCACATGTTTAAGCAGTAGGGGAATAGAGGAACTATAAAAATATAATAAATAAGTCTACACTTGGGCCAGGATCTGTAGGAGACAGTAACAGAAAATAGCCCCATTTCATTAGAAATCCATTGTGGTTCCCATTTATGTTAGTGCAAAGACTCTGAACACAAGTGGAAATAAAAATGAGCTGCTGGTGTGAAAACAGAGCAGAATGAAGGTAGTTTGTTAAAAGCTTCTGTGTGATTGTGAGTTAACACTGTAGAGGACTAAATGTAGATGCAGTGCCAGGACAGATGCAGGGGAAGAAGTTGTTTCCAGACAGTGTAAAGCAACTAAAATTCTGGAAAATGAGCTTCCAAAATTTTTCACTGCTGTTGTGGGCTGAGTTAAACTGATATGCAGTAGGAGAGGACATTACATTCCTCCTGGAAAATGAGAAGCACATGGGAAATAAAATTGTCAGAGTTTTTGCTTGGAATTGAAAATTGTTGAAGGTTGAAGTCTTTAATGTAGGGGGTTTATCAACAGAAGCAGAATCTGTGGTTTCTATCTGAGTAGCAGTGAGGTCTGCAAAAGGTACTTCCTGCAGATGAAATTATATAGCTAGAGATTTTGGTCCAGATTTGGTACTCAGGAAGCCCTTGAAAATTTGTTTGCTGCTGTTGAGCTGTGGGAATTAATAGATTTAAAATTAACTACTGACATATTTTTGAGGCAGTCCAGACCTGTAGCAGCAAAGATCCTACTGCAAGTGGAATGGAGAAGTCCCTCTGTGTCACAGTGGGCAGGAGAATGGGCAGTGCTTCAAGCAGCAGCTGACCAAGCTGTTTTCCCTAGGCTGAAAGGCAATTTACAGTCCAAGATAGCACAGCACTCTTTGTATCACCAAAAACTCACACCCCAAGAGAATAGGTCACAGACAGATAGCCACTGTGACCAGGATTTTCCAACATCTCTCTGGATTTTCAGTGTCCACACCAGGAAGGTATCTCAAAAGCATCCAATTATCAGATTCTGGGGACTAAAACATAGATCATTCCCTTTTGCAATGGCTTAGCAGCAGCATCAAGTAATGGAGGAGCCCCAAATCATGCATTCTACAAAGTAATAGCCCAATCTCTACTTTTAGGG
The DNA here is from genome assembly GCF_000691975.1 of Corvus brachyrhynchos. Classification (NCBI taxonomy): domain Eukaryota; kingdom Metazoa; phylum Chordata; class Aves; order Passeriformes; family Corvidae; genus Corvus; species Corvus brachyrhynchos. The sequence goes on from NW_008239288.1 coordinate 3,430,488, forward strand.
TTTTCTGCATGAAGATGGTGAATGTTATGCTGCTGTTACTTAATGGCCAAAACCTTACAAGTAATTTAAACTGTGCAATTTACATATAGGCAACAATTGCCTCTTTTTCATTGCTGCACAAGGAAGGGGAAGATTTGAATACAATAGGAAGGAATGTAAAGGAAACTAAATCAGAAGTCTTAAAATGAAGGATGACCTTGGAGAAATAGTTGTGGGAACAAAAGCAGTAAAAGTCTTTAACACTATCAGAATGCCACAATAACATGAACATCAGCTGTGATCCTGCAGCTATTTCCAGTGCAAATCACCTCTATGGAGATTCGTACAAATGTTTCACCTCCCCCAATGCATCTAATGAGGGTTTCAGGACCAGCAATGAATATGAGAGGTTGGGAAAGAGCAGATCTCACAGGGGAAAAAAGATCCACAGAGAGTGTGACTCCTGTGAATCTAAAAAGCAGCTCCCCCTCCTTCATGGATGACATAAAGCAGCATGAGAAACATGAAGGAAACATTTTTGAAAATGTAATCCTGATGCTGGGTGGAATTTTTCAGTTCCTAAAACAGCCTGAGTCGTTACAAGTGCAGGTAGGAGTTTCTGCTTCCAGGAAATTGCTTTGCCTTTCTGAATAGCACAAACGTTTCTCCAACAAGTAGGCCTATGAAGAAGTAGTGTGCTCCTTTAGGGCATGTTTCTGTCCTGAGGAAATCAATGAGAGCGTTGCTATTAACTATTTTGGGAGCAGGATATGGCCCATAATCTGATTAACAGATGCTTTGAGTCTGTGTAGACTGAGTTTTCAAAGACATACACAGATAAAAGACTTTTACTTTCATGTCACACTTATCTTTCTTTGTTGTAGCGTAAAAGTCTGTAAAATGTTACCTTACTCTTAACTCATAATACAGCTGTTTTACTTATGCTCAAAATATTTCATCCTGCCAGGGCCATCATGGTGGATAATCTAATTATATAGTTAATTCCACACATGCATTGTGGCCTTCAGGGAAATGACAATTTGGGACTAGATGTTTCACTTCAAGCATGGCTAAGTGCTGACAGAGAAGTGGAGCAGCAACATCCCTCCTGAGTAGCAACAATATCAGCCTGACACTTTTGCCGTTCTATTGAGATTTAGGCAATCTGCTGAGAAGGGAAGGACATGGTTCATCTCTTTGGGCTGAAGGGAGTGAAATCCTTCGTGGGGAGATGGACAACTAGTCCTTATTGGGTTTGCCTGACTATGTTTTGATAGTGTGGGGGGGCTACAAGGGTGGCTTCTGCAAGAAGCTGCTGCAAGTTTCCTCCATGTCCAGGAGAGGTAATTCCAGACAGATCCAAGACTGGGCTGGCCAAGGCTGGGCCACTCAAAAATGCTGGTAATGCCACTGTAATAGTATATTTAAAAGGAATAAAAAAGTTATTGCACAGATGTAGTTGAGTCCAGAGGTGAGAACACTTGAGAGGAACAGCTCTGCAGACACCAAGGTCAGTGCAAAAGGAAGGGCAGGAGGTGCTGCAGGTGCTGAAGCTCAGACTCCCTTGCAGCCCCTGGTGCAGCCCACGGTGAAGCAGCTGTGCCCTGCAGCACAGGGAGGGCACGGGGATTCAGAAATCCACCTGCAGCCTATGCAAGAGCCCCACACCGTAGCATGAGGGTGCCCAAAAGAGGCTGTGATCCTGTGGGAAACCTGTGCTGGAACAGGGTCCTGGGAGGGATCTGTGGACGTGTGGAGAGAGGAGCCCACTCTGAAGAAGATTTCCTCAATTACTGCTCTTTAAAATTTCTTTCTCCTTCTGCGAAAGATGCTGAAGCCATGGTATGGAAAGAGTAACAAACTCTGATGTCCCTTGTGTCTGGGTTTAGCCTTCTCTTTCCACTTGCCAAGCAGCTATGTCAAAGGGCCCAGCTTACCCAGCAGCACATTAAAAAGCCCTTTCCAAACCTTAAAAATATGAGCCTCATTTCTTTAGAGCTGAAGTTTTTCTCTCTATTGGATAAAATTGATTTTGCTCAGAAACCATGCTTCTTACCTTTATATCTAAGCCTGACAGTTCTTAGACCCCAGCTCTCTGCTTGCAGCTTGCAGTTTTTCTTCACTCTTCTGGCACTCATGGTCTTGTTCACAGTCCATCAGGTTTGGATCTCAGTCACAGAGCCTTACACTACACTTAGAAATATGTGGAAATAAAAAAATCAGGCAACTTAGTGTGTGCCAGAAAAAAACCTGAACTTTCAACCTAGAGGTTGACAAATTCCACTTACCCTGAATTTGCTCCTTTATGGCACTGTGATGTTGGAATAAGGATTTCTTCTCTTCATTGGGAAGGTGGGTTGAGTTCCAAGGTGAAGGTGAAACATGTCTTTTTTAAGTAGCCGACATGACCTTAAGTGGTTTTGTTGACAGCTGGCACCCACCCTAACCCCTGTAAAACCTCTCTGCAGATATTTTTTCCCTTTCTGCCTCCCAAAAAATCCACGTACACTTCAAAGAGCAGCAGGGCCCACTGCCTTCAAGAGGAGTACAACAGGAAAAAGCCTCAAGTTGTACCAGGTTTAGAGATTGGATATTAGGCAAAATTACTTCACTGAAAGGGTAGTCAGGCATTGGAACAGGCTTCTCAGGACAGTGATGAAGTCACCATCCCTGGAAGTGTTAAAAAAAACTGTATAGATGTTGGGCTTAGAGATATGGTTTAGTGGTGGAATTGTCATTGCTGGGTTAATGGTTGGACTGGATGACCTTAGAGAGCTTTTCCAGCCTTAGTGATTCCGTGATTCTAAGAAATGTCATAGAAAGGGTTGTTACTGCTCCAAGGGCTGTTGCAAACTACAGCTGATGTTCCACCATAGGAACAGCTCCAGACTTTGCCCATGAGTAGCTGCAGAGGACGTTGAGGCTTCACAAATATGTATGTGTTTGGATTGAAGTCCTTCGGTGTTGCTCCTATGCAATTTCCTGTCCATTTTCAAAACCAACATAGGGCATCTTGCTGTCTCCTGATAGATCATCTCATTTATCATTGGTTCTGCTGGAAGAGTGGGAAAAAAAACCCCTGTATTCCTTGGCTGACCACAGGGGCTTGGGTTTTTCAAAATCACTCAGTGTTAAGTTTGTTCCCAGTGAACAGAGACTGTTCAGTTTCCTAGAGCAGTGTGGGGACTGGTGTGCACCTCCATTCAGTCATTCAGGCAGACAGAATGAAAGGAATTTGTATTCCCAAATCCCAAACTGCCATCCTGAAATCTCCCTAGCATGAGGAGCCACTCAGCCTCACATCACTTATTTTGGTTTGAGTTGTCCAGGCACACAAGGCTGCACGTGCACAGAACTTCTTTTCTCCTGGTAAGGCAGGGTGGAACCACCCTGGCTGGTGTCTAGACAACTTCAGAGTCTACGACGATTTGCTCCTCTGCCTGGGTCTCATGGAGAGGCCAGAGCGTCTGGCATCATCAGAGCATTCCTGACATGAATCAACAGGCTCAAAAGCCCTGGAAGAAGCACTGCTGACTACTGCTTTGTGACTGGCAGAGTCACCTTGGCATTTATACCACAACCTTTAGGCTACATCACTTGTCTAAGCACTGGAAAACTTAAGTGTTCATTTCCTAATTTAGCTTGTTGCTACTTCCATCTCCTATAAAACTTGTCTGTAGTATCCAAGCTAGAAGATATTTGGCACAGGAATACTTTGCCCTTCCTCCCCATGTTGGGCAACACCTGCAACAGTGAGGTCAAGCTGAAAGAAAAGTCACGATCTTAGTGCAGGGCTCGTGACATTCACCTGGGAGAAACATGCTTGGTCCTGTTCCAAAATCTCTTTCCAATATCAGCTATGACATTTCACACTGATGATCATTTGCTTGAGGACAAAAACATTCCAGTATGTATGAAGCAGCTATTAGGAGTCCAAATTATTTCTCAGAGCCCTGTAATTATGATGCTGGAAATTTAGGTTCTTCCTGGTTTATTCTATATTTCAGTTCCTTTCTCTAACACTTCAATTTTTTCTCTCTCCGTCTCTCTGCACAGTCTAACCACACTTCTTCCACAAGATAGGAGGTTACTTTCTCACAACAAGTGATGCACATGATAACTTGAATGACTTCAGAAAGGGAGGGGACATTTCCTTGCATAAGGTGGTACATATAACTACCTCGGGCACCTTTAATGTAGACTTCTGCATTGGGGCCAGTTTCCTCAAACTCCATTGACAAACAATGGAGTTAATTGGTTTATTTTTGCAGGTACTTTTGGATGTGAAAAATTATGCCCAAATGCTTCCTTTATTTTCTCAGCTTGACAATAAAAGCAGCTGAGGGAGACTGGCTCGTGTGGATGTGAACACTATTGATATTTAAGCCTTGGTGCATCTCACCCTTCACATTTTGCAGGACCTTATTTAATAGAACTATTTGCAATGACCCAAGGCAATCAATCCATGTACCTCTGAACTGAGGAAAAATTGGATTCAAGAAGAGATCAAACTTTGTACTCTGATGTGATTTCTATTCTTTAAACTTATTTTCTCATTTTCTTCTAGGAAGTCTAGTCAAGATACCCCTCTTGCTGTCTCTGCTGGTGAGAGACTAAGGCATGATTATGATTGATGACTCTCTTCCCCAAAGAAGTGGAATTGCATCTGCTGAACTCCTGCTCAGAGGAGGACAGAACTCATAACAGCCTGAAAGGCTCTTCAGGAATGCTGACACATGCTACACTAATTCACAAGAATGTGAAAGCAATCTCCAGGACATGACAATTCAGTGACTGGCTGCAGTTAGCAAGTGATTGGGAACATGATCTAAAACTCCAACCTCTCATTTATCTCAGGCTAAGTGTTGACAAAACACTTTTCAGACTCCATGAAATGCAGACATGTTGCACAGGCATTTAGGCAGGAATTTCTTGGCTTTAGCCCTTGGAAAACCTTGTAGTTAAATAGTTAAAGAAAGCTGGTCGGAGAAATTCAGAGCATTAATTATTTTTGGCCATGTGTGTCTGTGTGCATGTGTGTAGAGAAAAAGATAAATATGGGTTTTAATCTGATAGTGTTATGTCAATTTAGCTACATATACCACAGTTTGGAGTTTCTGGTGACTTTGCTTTCACCCGAGCCCACTCTGCTAACAATTAGTTGCATGGCCATGATGGCTTAATAGAAATAGAGAATCATAGAATTGTTTAGGTTGGAAAAAACCTTGATAATAATCAATCCGATCATTAACTCAGCATTGCGACGTTCACAGCTAAACCGTGTCCCTAAGCACCACACCCTGATGTTTCATGAACACTCCAAGGGAGGGTGATTCCAACACTTCCCTGGTCAGCCTATGCCAGTGCTTGACCACCCTTTCAGTGAAGAAATTGTTCCTAATCTCCAATCTAAATTTTCCCTGGTTGTAAAATATCCTTTGGAAAAGTTAACGCAGGTTTAGTAAAACATCTCATGGTTTTTGTGACCTGATAAGCAAAGATGGAACTGCTGGCACAAGGAAGGAGAAGGTCAAGTGCCTCTCAGCATCCCCCACAAAGGTTTTACTTCAGGCTGTGAATGCTCCTGGCACATCCCTGCTGAGGCTGCACCTGAGCAGGAGGTGAGACCATGGGATCCAGCAGCCAAACCACTTCATCTTCTTGTTCACCAGCCTTTAGACAAGTCACTGCTTGACAAGCTGCATTTTCAGCAGTGCTCAGGGACAAATTTTTAAGGCCCACAGATTGGGCTGTGTTTATAAGACTGCTCCATACATGCAATTCATCCAAGATTTAAGAGTTAGTCACTGCCTTAATTTACTCCCATGTAAAAAAAGAGTGAAGAATCCATTCCTCCAGGGTTAGCTAAGGAGGGAAAGATATAATTTTTAAAAAGAAAAATGCTGTAGACCAGTAATTTCTAACAAGAAAATATGAGTTCATTTACTATCATATCTTTCATATACCAGGAGTTGTGTTTGGCATGGGGCTTTTTTTGATGTTAATATCAACAGTTAAAAAAAAATAAATATAAAGAATTCAGGAAATAAAACTTATTCTAAATCGTAAAATTTCTTCCATATGTACATTTGCAAACAGAAAACCTGGCAAAATTATTTCGGTGCATAACCCAAAACACAGTCACTTCAATCAAATGGAGAAGGACAATGATGTCATATTAAATATCTCTTTTCACTTTTTCTGGCCCATAGGGTCTCTCTCCATACCATCCCTGGGTTTTGTTTCTCCACATTCTTCCTCCTTTCATTTTCCCGTGATTTGGTAGGATAGCCCAAGGGCTGTTCTAACCAGTGCCAGGCTGTTGTTCCTATTTGCACAGGAGAGAAGCTAATCCTGTAGAGCTTCTTGACACAAAATTAAAATGAAAGCTTTGTGCTAATCATTTCCTTCATGAGCAGACCTTAGCTCCACATGGGATAGTTGTATTTTTCCATTCAAGGATGTAAAGTAGTTTTGAAGTTTGGACCCTTAAGAGCAGTTGGGCATCTGATCTGATAGACAGAAGAGTTGCAGTTCAAACCCTTCCCTCAAATTCAACTTGCATTTGGCTGTTAGTAATTTACAATTAATTCCCTGGCTTGAACTGGTTGCCTTCTCTGATTAAATAAAATAAAGCTAGAAGAACATTTTATTTTGAGGTACACGGTAAATATGCCCTTCAACACTTATTCTGATGTCAATAAAGCAAAGTCAAAGGTTTCAAACAAAACACTGAAAACTCATTTGCAACACAATTATTTCTACAAAAATCAAGGGTACAAGGTACAATCTAAACTGAGTCTTTCACTTAGCAACTTGTTGGTTTTGTTTATTTTTTTTTTCATAGGCTCTTATTCCAAATAGCAGCATTTATTGACATTTAGTTATGCAGGAAATAGCTAGGTTTGAATAGAGATGTTGAGTGAGGGTGCTTCTTACTGACATTGGCACATACTGCTTGGGTTAAGCTCTTGGGGATGGAAGAGACACAAAAATGGGATAAAAATAAGAGGTCAAACCCTGATCTTTGCAAAACACTGCACTGGCAGACTGTCTGTAGTAAAAATTACACAAAACTTGTCAGTCAGTTATAACTTTGGGTGATTCCTGACTCAAAACAGACTTTCCTCAAAAAAATGTGAGAAAAAATTCCTGGGGTATGGATGTCAAAGCAGTGAGGTTTGCTCTTTGAAGGATGTGGTTCAAATTTTACCTCATTTTTCAGGTGAGGCTCAGGCCATTATCTCAGCCAGTGGTAAAACAAGACAGTCATATATGAATTTTTTGTATAGTTATAGGATAATTCAACTGACAATGATCTAGTCCAACATCCTGGTTGAAGTAGGGAGCAGGGCCAGCTCTGACCCTTCTTTCTCTGTATTATTTCCAAGTTCTGAAAGTAGAAAAATCACTAAATCTTTTCACTATAAACTTCCCTATTTTTTCTGTCCCAATCTTCAGGTTCATGCCAAATCATGAACTCCACAGGAAAAATATTTGCTTAAGCAAGTGGCATAACAACTTGGTGCCAAAACCTGACACATGTTGAGCAATTCCTTGCAAATTCTGCTGATGCTAATTGATTATGAAGATCCTTTACAAATCCTTAGACCACTCTTATTCCAGCACCTATTTTTCTGTGATTCTTAATCACACAGAATCACAGAATTGGTAAGGTTTGAAGGGACCACTGGAGGTCATCTACTTCAAATTCCCTTTTCAAGCAGGAGTGCTGCCCTAGAGATGTTACTCAGAATTGTGTCCCGATGACTGTTGAATATCTCCAGAGAAGGAAATTCCACAACATTTCTGGGCAAGTGCATCCAAAGGTTTCCTTTCCAGACAAATGTAACAGTTCCTCACACTGTGAGGCTCTGAGACCCTAAGGAAAATCTAATAATTAAAGAATGGAATAGAAAACAGAATCAAAATATTTTGTCCATTTGCCTTCTCCTAGAACTAGAACCACTGAGTGCACTAGACCCAGACTACACTGCAAAATATAAAAGCAATATCAGGTTTTGGGAGCTGGGGTTGGGGCTTGGTTTTTTTGGCAGCTAAGTGCATTGTTTTCTTTTGTTTTCTTTTGTTTTCCAAGTTATGTGCACTGTCATCTGCAATATCCTTCAATGGCTGAATGAACTTGTAGGCTGAGCAGTTTGTAGCTTGCTTTTCTTTTCAAAAGAAATCTCCCATGTACACAATACGAGTTGGTTATTTTCCTTCCCTTTTCTTTTTTTTTTTTGTCAACACAATTGTAATTCAGAGGGGCTGATTTGTTATTTTTTTACAGTATTCTGAAACCATTAAGCAGCCTGCATGTTATGAACTGCTCAATAATTCTACCCCGTTTTCCTCCCCCTGCTAACAGGTTATCATCTTGCCATGCTCTGTGCTTTAGATTCAGTCATTGCTGGCGTGCAAGGAAAGCCTGCAGCAACCAAGCGGGGCATTCCTTCAATCTGTATTTAACAGTTAATTGCAAACCTGTTCCTTGAAGTACTGCCACAATTCCTTGCTTCAGTGCAAAGTCTTTGATATCAACCTACTGCTTTTGGAAAGATTACAACCTGTGCACTCGGTTACTCTGGTCAGATGTGCACAAGAACATCAAGTATGAAAGTAAAATTGCTCTCTCTGGTGCATGTGAACCCAACAAACCTCTCAATTGCTGTGTTAGATATGCTTCAAACCAGTGCAACCCTGCAGGGCAGGCACTTGGAGAGAATGGAAATTTCCAACCAGGGACCCGAATTTCTGGGTGGGAAGGGAGGGATGAAATGGAGAGGGGGCACAGAATGTGGGCTATTTCTCACATATATTGCCAGAGTTTTGTTTACACCAAATAAAGATCTGTTGTCCCCTCAGTAGCTTAACACTGAGTATTATTCTCCTTTCCAGTAATGTAAATCCAGAATGGCACCCTAAGAGTGCATTCAACAGGATTTTAATCCAGATTTATAATTTCTCTTAACGAAAAGACAAGACACACATTGAACAGAAAGTTAAAATGACACTTTCCAACTAAGTTGCTCAAACTAATAACCTATCAATAGTGGGTTAAACCCAGAGCACAGAGCACACAGAACAAAAAGCTATCCATCATTTAGGCATAGGAGAGTCATAGGAGAGATGTGCTGAAGGAAATACAGGCTACGTGACTTGTTATCATAGGAATAAATTGGGTTGGAAGGGACTTTTAAAAGTCACCTATTTCCCCCACCCTGCAAAGAGGAGGGACATTTTCCATTAGATCAGGTTGCTCAGAGCCTCATCCAGCCTGGTTTTGTGTTTGTGTGGATAGGTCACCCACCATCTCTCTGGACAACATGTGCCAGTGCCTCACCACCCTCATTGTAAAAATACTTCTTCCTTATGTCTAATCTAAATTGAACCTCTTTTACTTTAAACCCATTACTCCTTGCCCTATCACTACAGGGTCTGCCAAAAACTTGCTACTTGCTACATTGTACTAATATTTGCAGTCCACTTAAAATTATTGATCTTTTTTATAGTCAGATTTGTGTAATTTGAATGTCCTCAATACCACTAGCACTTCACTAATATTTTAGTGGAGTCCACGTCAATGTTAATGCGTTGCCACAAGTGTGTCTATTGTCTGACATTAGAGATTTGTGCATAAATGCATAAACTAACTAGGTATTGATTTGCTCCTTCTTTTGTGGAAAGAGGAGTTTGAGCAGAGTGGGATCAGGAATTGCTGACTGTATTGGAGGTTTGGAAATATCTTTGGCTCCAGGCAGTCTTACCTGGGTACGGTCCAGGATTTGCACTGGCTGCAGATAAAAATGTCAGTCCATGGTGATTTACTTTTTTTGCAGACTCATCTATAACTTTGAATACTGTTTGCTTAGGAGGACCTCCTTATAAGTTTGCACCTTCTCCATGTTCTCCATCTGAGTGTTGCACCACTTTTTGTGCAGACTGGGAAATCATTTGTCCATCCACACAGTTCACCTCCTTCTCAACATATGCTTATATGATAAAGTCCAGTAATTTTTTTTTTCCTAGACTAGAATGCAAAATCCAACTTCATCCTGGAAATCCAGGCCCAAGGCAGGGACTTGGAACTAAATGATCCTTCAGGTCCCTTCTAACCCAAACCGTAGTATGATATGTGATGTGATAGAGATATATGATATGATATGATATGATATGATATGATATGATCTATGATACTTCTCCACTCCCAATAGTCTCTTTTCTGACCTGGGCACATAATCATCATCTCTGGGTATATTGTCAGGGTTAGAGAAAAGCCATAGCCTTGGAAACTGTCAGTGAGTTAAATGGGCTTGTCAAACAACTTTTCTGCCTCCATTTAAGTGAGATCATGAATTACATGAAAACTTTCTGGGCTGAGGTTCAGAACAGAAAGGGAATGAAAAATTTTTGCAAATTGTAGAAGAAGCAGCTGGAAAGACCGTCCTCATATATCTGTACTAGAAGAACAAATGTCAGACTAAATGATCAACAGCAGTTGTATATTAAAAAAAATTTAATCACTGAAGACGCTGCTACAATCATCTTGCAGGAGTGTTTGCAGCAGAAGGTCTAAAGAACTTAACCAGTGAGCAGAAATTTTTGGCTTGGACCTTGAATTCAAATTATTTTGTAGTCAACAACATTTTCCGGTTTGTCTACAGCCTGGTTTCATTATGAATACCAGAAAAGCACATATTATTTCAGTATCAGTTTTAGTGATGTTATATATCTGAACAGCATCACCTTCACCAGGGTGGGATTGAATCCTGCACTTTAGGGACTTTTACAAGAAATGGTCTCATGCAGAAAAATCTTCATTTGGGTTTGAAGTCTTTTCTAAACCACTATTTTCCAGAATGCCTATGAATTTATTATGGTGTTTATTATGCATATCTTGGTGAATGCACTGTGCACATACGCATCTCTTGAAACTTCTATCTATGGATCTCAGTTCCAGATATATATTATTTGGTTACCTGTCTGTTAACCATGATTTCTTCTTACACCTAAACATCCTTTTCTGAGAAATCTAAGCAGGAATAAGCCCTTGTGTTACCAAAGCTTCGTGAAAAAGCTCTGGGTAATAAACCTGCACACTCCCAGCAATACTCCCAATAGCAACCTATGTCACTTGAAGAAATCCCTCAGGTTTTCTTTCCTCATACAAATTAATTATTTATTTAAAGACATAGGTTTTCAACAGCTGCTTTAGTAAAACAAAACTGAGCTCCACAAACAGTGATTCAAATAAAGCTTTGCAGTAATTTTTGTAGTGTATTTACATGACTAGTGGTACTTGCTGCAGTGCAAGCAAAGGATAATATTTCTTCATTGCTTCTTAGTCTCATGTATGAAAACACAAATTGGAGAAACACCAAAGAATGTTTTCATAGAGCTGCATGCACATTAATCATTTTAGAGGCTTCAAACAATTGCATGTACAACATTATAAAACTGAGTATAGAAGGACCTGAACTAAAACCTTGGAACTGAACAAGTTGAAGTGTTGAGAGTGTGTTAAGTCAAAAAACTGGATCCAGCTCTGAAATTTTCAAATGGCATCAGTCTGGCTCCCCAGCAAGCATAACCTAAAGCCTAGTAACAAGTTAAGCCCGAATTTAGGGAAGTTTGCATGCCACTTTTAAATCTGAGGGTTTGGCTCATTTCTGGAATTCACAAGTACCAAGATGGATACCACAGGTTAAAGAATTTTACCTTTGACTTCAACAGGAGCAGGTTTGTTGTTGTTTGCTGTTGGCAATATTACTACGAGTATGGAAACCAGCTTATCGATTATGGGTTTGAAAGTTCAACTTAAAATCATATAGTCCTGAGCTTTCCTTTTGTCTCAGGATATAAAAAGAAAAAGATCTCTTCCATTACTCCTCACAGAAGAATGGTTTGTTTCTGCAGAACAACTGACTTTCCAATTTTCCACATCAGGACCTTATTCCCTTTACTGCTGAGTTTACCATTAAAAGTCACAAACATATTCAATTCTCTTTTGCTAGCAATTAGTTCTTCAAGACATAGGCAGATGTTAATCTTTAGCTGTAGCCTAAATATATGAGCTCCTATTTGCCATAAGATGTAATAGATCATGTTCCACATACAATTTTCAAATGACTTCAAGCCTTAATCATAATAAAGACTCAAGAGTTAACACTCCTTTCATCTACAGATTATTACTGAACATTTCTAATAATCTAGTTAAGTTGTATGAAAAGCACATAAAGAGACATGAAACAGATTTCTCTTCTCATTTTCTTCAATACCAAGGTAAAGAAAAAGAAAAATCCAACAACAACACATTTTTTCTTTCCCTTTTGCTTTCACATGGAGTGATTTTCTGTAAAAGAAAATACACTGCAAGCAGCCAGGAAAGCTATTAAATTGTTGTTCTTGTTTTCTGTTTGAGCTGTGAAATACCACACAGAGATTTTAATCTTTGTTTCAGTATTTTTTCCCTGAATTATTTCATGTATATGGAACTAAAATTCCTTTGATACAAAGCAAGAAAACTACAGCCACTATTCACTTTATTTAAGGTTCATTTTATGCCTTTAAACAACAACTGTACATTTAAAAGCTGTGAGTTCATTGACAGGCTGGTGATGTGCCTTGGTAATTGCACAATACCAGTCAATAATTACCATTGCCAACGACACATGCACACCCTATCCCAAGGACAAGCAGGGGAGAGGAAAAGGAAGATGTGAGCCAGGTTTAGGGGAAAGGAGGAGCAAGAGAGCAGGAATGTGATTCCCAGCAGGTAAGAGATTGTGCAAAGGCTTTTTCTAAGCTAAAGCTGCAGCAGTACTTGCCCCTCCTGCTGTTCTCATTTCAGATGAGGTGACACAGGCCAACAGGTTGGATGTTGGCTCAGGGATCAAGAAACTGATCCTTGAGCTGGGACACGTGGGTTCATGAGAAATGTAGTTGTGGCCAAAAACTCCTGAAGAAATGTTGGACAAAAAGCTACAACTCCTTTGATTTCGATAGCTGGGAGTAACTGAAAGCCAAAGTGACACAAATACCTTTCAACATTTCTGACCAAAGTATTCAAGAGATTCTTTTTCTTTCCCCAAAATATGACATTTTGTCTCAAACTGACTGCAAATATATGTCGACAGAGTGGAAATTTCACTGTGTGGAAATTCCAGCTTTGGTTCTGACAATCTATATTTGGCCAGAGCCACGAGATTTTTCTTAGCTATTTATCATTTATTTTCAAGATGACTTTTCCAAATAGGCATGAAAACATTTAATCTCTGTTATTTAGGTCTTGCATCATGTTATAACTTAAATACTTATTTCATTTAAACTGCTCACATACATAAAAATTATACTGATGCTTAGAAAATGAAAGTGTTTGCTCTCATCTATGCTGAATATACAAACATCTAAGAAATATTTTATTTTATTTTATTTTATTTTATTTTATTCAAAGTTTTGGAGGAAGAGGAGAGATAAATTGAGACAGATACCACCCTTGAGAAAGATTTAACTGGGAAATTTTCAGAGTTCTGAAAAAGACCAGAAGGGAAACAAGACTGAAAAAGTGACCGATAGATCACAAGAGATTAATTTCTACAACAGTAACAAAAAAAAAAGGGAAACAGTTATCCATTCTCCTTCAAATCAGCTTAATTACCTCATTTGGTCTCCAGGATATCTGACCTGTGGGAATCTGAGTGTTATAAATTAAAAAGTGAAATCTATTTCATTTTGCCTCAGTTGCCCCACTTGCAATATTAGCAAGATGTGTCTGGTGTGCTGTGCAGAGTGTGTAGAAAACCTCTGAGAATTAAAAGGAATTATAATTTTATTCCTCTAATTTTTTCTCTAAAGAGCTGTCATTCATAGATCTTGGTGTACTTTTCAAGTGCCTGACTAAATCCTCTGCCTCCTCCACTCTCTGCTCTACAAGCAAAATTTTGTTGCCACCAGTGCGTTTTACAACCAGCCAAATTTCTCTGCAGGTGCAAGCTCTTTAAAAAGCCTCTTTTCTTTTTGTCTAACCCATTTAAATGAAGATATGGGTTAATAAGCCCTTGCCAGGACTGATATCTAGAAGCAGATCCTACCCTTCCTTAGGAAAACTCTTTAGAAATGAGGTGAGCCCTCATCATCACCCAGAGCAAGACTCACACTGGATACCCTCATTTCCCTGCTTGCTCAGCAATCCACATTTCTCCATAACTTTGCTCCACGGATTGCAAAACCTGAATCTTAATGGCCTCTCATTGCAAACTTCCTTTCAGCACACAGCCCAGCAATTAGTCCCCAGCCATGCTTCACGACCTCTGGCTGCCTTGCTGCGAGCTTTGATCACAACTTTGCTCACTGACACACATCTAATAACCCACCATGGCACCAGCTAAGCTATCAGGTCCTAATTTATGCCTCACCCCTCATCCTAGGCCAAATAGGGGGTGTAATTAGCTATTATACCAGCCAGAAGTTTGACCTGACCTCCTGTTCTGAAGTCAAGCAGGGAAAAGAAAAGAGGAAAGCTACTGGAAATTCATGGGTACTGGAGATTCATGGGTCTCTGAAAAAAAAAAAGGGCAATATCCATCCCTTCACAGAGGAGCCTGGGCTTGTTTTCAGATTTCCACTGATCACCATCAGAAGAAGAAATTGCATGATGTCTGTCCATTACCTGGAGGTATCACTCTCATTTTAGTAGGAGATAGCTCCTGTAAGATCATGCACTTCTCCACAAGCATGAGTACAGTCAGATGAAGAAGAAATGCTAAGCCCAATGTGTTTCTACATAAATAAATAAGATGTGGAAAGATATGTCAAACCCAGAAAGGTTATTTTGGGTGCCACCATTTCTGGATATCACCATTATTATTTTTTATAATGCTTCTGAACTTTTAATTTTTTTTTAAGTGACCTAAAAATGATAGGTGACAGCAAGCAGAACAGGAGCAAAGGCAGTTTTATTTCAAGTCTATTTTTTTCAGGCTGAAATGAAATATTGCAGCTCTGAACTCCTGGAAAGGATGTTTATTCTATTCTAAATAAAACTGAAGTATATTTTCAAATGAAACATCACCTCAAATTACTTTGAAAGCATCCAAAAAAAAAGCATTTACATTTTTTTCCAAGACCCCTTTCCCATTTTTCTACTGTTTTTTTTTTTTTTCTTTTTCCCATCTCAATTGAAACAAATCTCTTTGATCAGCATGAATTCACAAAACATTCCAGTCAACCCACTTGTATAATTCCAGTGGGAAAAATTCTTATTTGGATCAACCCTTCTGTCCAGTGCAGCCACTGCTCTGGAGACAGAGAGAGAACAGAGCCTGGCAGAGCCGAGTGGATTTTTCCTGCTGCCAAGGATGCAGGACGACAGAGTGGAGCATACTCTCATCTGGCACACACCCCAGTACACAGATATCCACTGGACAGAGCAGGCAGAAGAAGGTTCAGGATGTGTCTTATCCCACTCGGAGCAGGATAAATGTTCTGTGAGCACCCAGCTTCATCGTGCCTTTGCTTCCAGCTGGGGCAACCTCCGTACCCCTCTTGTAGAAGAGCAAAGTGACCTTCTGCACCCAAGGTTCAATGCACAGAGCAAAGCCCTTTTGGCACAACATGTGGGATCCCAGGCATGGACAGATAAAGGTAGGAAAAGCTGGATGGGTTTTTAGTATCTTTAAGCATGGAGAAGCAAGAAATAAGGAGCATCATTGGCAGGTCAGTAATTTTGAGTTAACCAGCAGGTGCTGAGGTTTAGTGTTGTTTTATTCCAGCTACATTGCAGATCACAGAGATTTTAAAAAGGTTTAGTCAAATTGATTTTCTGAAGAGTTTACTTGACCACTTCTCTGTGATATGATAAAGGAATGAAAACAGCTGTCTTATGTGTTTTCATAAAACTCTGGTCATAACTGTTATCTTTCAGTTTGTGCTGCCAGCATTGCGTTTTGCCCTAAAATAGTCTAAAATAATCTGAGTTACATATCAATGATGCACAGAGGTTTCTAATGTGGCATTCCTTCTTTTAAAGGACTATTTCATACTTTTTTGAGGATTTTAAACATGTATCTTACAGATTTCTGTGAATTTCCTTATAACATAGGTCAAAGAGAAAAAAGCTAGCAAAAAATAATTAAAAAGGAAACCATGGGCATGAATGTTAAAAGTGTTTTATCTTTGTACACCTGTTCTTTGTCTTTGATGCTATATTCTATATTTTATTTCAGTTGAAAAAACTCTAATGGTCAGATGTAAACTTTTATACACTGGGAGGACACCAGGTTTTGGGGTTCATTCCTGTCCCTATATGCAACGAGCCATCAAGGACATGGGGTCATAACACCAGCTGAGCTAAAACTGGTCCCATCTACTCACTGCAAACTCTTCAGAAAGAAACCTGAAACCTCTTCCTGGACCTCTCTGACAGTGGTGTCCCATGTCGTGGGCTTTGAAACACCATGGACCTACTGTTCCTGACATACTGAGGAATGCACTGACAGTTTTTTTGGAAGAGCTCTGACCACATGAAACCCAAATTATGTCCTCAGAACATTGCAGTTCAGATAAATATCCCCTTTATTTCCCTTTCTTGCATTAACCAGTACCTCCTTAGGTCCGTTTTCTGGTGGAATGGACATTCCCTAGATGGAACAGGAAATCATTCAAGAACCAGCTCACACAGGAGGTCAAAGTTTCCAGACAAAAGGTATTCTTCTGGCTTGATTAAGATGAATTCAGTCATGCAATACCCCCAGAAGGATCAGACAGCTGATCTTCAGGAAATGCCTCTGCCAGCACTAACGGACTCGCTGTCTCCAGACAGCAGCAGCATTTCTCTTTCAGGGGAGATTCAAGAGTCCAAACAAGAGGGCAAGGTTCATCAGAGCTTAACAGGACACTGGTAAGGATTGTAAATTTTAAAAATCTGGGCTAGACCAGTGTTATTTGTCCAGGACTTAATTGGTTGGGGAAGAGATGTGGTATCTGGAACAGTCCATGTCTCGGCTTTGGAGAGGAGAAATGTAGTAAGGGACAGTGTAGAAGCCCTCAACCTGCTGTGCAGAGGTGACTGGAGCAGTTTAATCACTAAAAAGTATCATTTATAAGCACTGTGGGCCTGAGATGATTATTTGATATCACACTTCCAAGAAACCCTAAGTCAGTGCCAATAAAAATAAAGCGATGGTACAAAGAGCACAAGAGAAGTGAAAAAATGAAAAAGAACAAATTATGATCTGAATCATCTATCAGGGACCTGAGCAAGCAGGATGTTACACTTTACCCAAAACCAGATGACGGACAAGAAGGGGATTAGTTATTCTACCAAAAATGGGTATAACGAGGTCTGAAAGGTAGAAGTGGAAGCTAAATAAACATTGACTGGAACAAATGAGAGTAATTAAGTATTGGAACAACACATTTTGCCACCAGCACTTTCAAATCTAGACTGATCTGTGCTGCAAAGTCAGGATCTAGTAAAGATTAAAGCAAGAATAACTTCAGAGAAGTCCCTTGGCCTTTAGCAGCTGATAGGTCAAACAAGATGACAAAATAAGCCCTTTTGGGTTTAAAAATTGCTGAGCTGATAATCTTACCAAGACATTAAGTGTTCTAGACATTTGATGAGCAACACAGCCACCGTGAAACGGATTAAATGCCTTTTTCTTTTTTTAAGAAAGCATATAATTAACTTATGGAATGTGTTGCCATGGGATGTAAGGGGAGCAAGTATCTTGGATTCTTGTTAAGTACTACACACCTATTTGTATAACCACCTAGTTAAATGGAGATCCAGACAAATTTCCCTGTATCAGAGCATTTGATTAGGTAAACTTAATTTCGTTCTCTTTTTAAGCATTAATTGTTTTCCTCTTGATGGACAGAGAATGTCTGGTTCCTATTGCTCTGCTGGGAGATGATAATTGCTAATTTTTGTTTCACCATGTTAGATGTTATTGCAATTTTCACAGCTCCATTTAAATGCTAGTTCTTTGCTCCAAATGGTTTGGTCACCAAGGAGGATGCCTAAGGCCAAAGGTACAGAGCAAAATTGTTTGAAGGAATCATTTCCTTAAAGATGTTTCTGTTCCATTATGCAGAACAAATGTTGACCTGGTACATGAAAAGTATCTAGATTCAAGGCAAGATCAAACCTGCAATTGCTAAAACTGTTCAGAAATATCATCATTTCAATTTTTCAAAAAAAATATTGCCAGCAATTAAACAGGCTTGCATGTTTACCTTTGCTCTGGGTCCTAATTGCTTTCTAGCTATTGAAGGACAACTTACTAAAGTAGTAGTTATTACAGCTCTTGGAGCCATCTGCTTTGAAAAGAATCACCATATAATATTAATTACAGGCTTCTTCCTGCCACCTCATAATCAAAGCCCTGGGAGAATCCATATTGTGAAGTGTGCATCTTATATTTAATAGGTATTTAATTTGAATATTAGTATGGTTGTGTTTCAGGGAAGGCCTTTGCTTAATACTTCTTAGTAACATCTTACACAACCCAATTTCAAAACCTCTCCCTCCTTTTTGGTGCTATTTGCCCTCAGTTATTTTCTATGAGACTCATTCATGGTCTGAACACCTATTTCACATTGCACCCTCTACTAAAATTAAAATTAAATTTAAAAAATACATTTAAAAGAGCAGTTATCTACCTAAATAAAATTAATCTTTTTTTATCGGGAAAGGTATGAGCCTGACCCTTTTTTTTTTTCATTGAAAAGTTATTTTTGTTAATATTTGCTTAATTTTTAACAAGATACTTCCAAATGAAACATTTCTTGAGCTGTGTTTTCGGAGCAGTCAAATTAGGTTGTGGGGTTTTATTTGGGTTTGGGGGGGTTTTTCCACATTTGGGGAAAACTGAGGTTTAAAAAGCAGAATTACCTGGAGGAGAGACGCTGTTTCCTAGAGCATAGAAAGATTTTCTCTGATGGAAGAACAGAAAGTCACTATCTTGGAGTGAACAAATTCTTTTCTAGTGAGACTACACAGTAAATTTTTAAAGTATTTCTTAATAATTAGAAATTCCAATCTTTTTTTTATTATTATTATTCTTACACACAGTATTGAACTCCTGATCTTGTGTTTCTCAGTGAAACTCTGCATGACAGCACTGAAAGGTTGTCACTTTTATTTTGGGCACATTTATCTGGGATGTATACAGGGGCAGTTTGACACAGAGTTTATATATCTACTTGCTTTGATTTCTCTCTCAGTGAATATCCTACAGGAAATCTTCCTCTTCAGCCCACCTGGAGCAGTCTGAAATTTCATTTCAGATTGGGTGAAGTGCCATTCCAAGTGTCCCCCCATTTTCTGCTTCATCTGAGACAAAAACTTTACAGGGAAGGAAAGTGTCACCTTATCCTGGTCCCCTATTGCCTATACACTAGCGCAGCTCTATCATCTTCATCACAGTGATTTTCAGTGTACATTTATCATAGAACCATAGAATGGTTTGGGCTGGACAAGACCTCAAAGCTCATCTAGTTCCAGCATCCCTATCATGGGCAGAGACACCTTCCATTAGACCAGGCATGAACACTTTTAGGGATGAGGCATCCACAGCTTCTCTGGGCAGCCTGTGCCAGTGTCAAGTGATGTTAATTAATTATACAAGTAATGACTAAAATGTGCAGCGGTGTGAACTTCCACACATCAGCTGCACCCTGAGCACTGTCTGCAATGCAAACAGAAAAAATGTGGAGCAACTAAACTCAGTTTAGGAGGAATGAGATTCCTTGTCTGTGTAGGAAGACATGGAATGTCAGAGGAGTGATACACACTGGATTTGTCTCTACTTTCTCTGTGAGCTTGGACTCTGAGTCTGTGCCAATGAAGCACTGGGTATTCCTGGATAAAACAGAATATTCATGAGTTCATAACAAATATTTCAATAGATGAATAACAAAATCTGATAGTATTTTCTAAGTCATCACTATGGGGGAAATCTAGTGATTCAAACACTGATTTTTGAAAAATTAATGGCAAGGAAAACAGACTCCCAAATCTTTTCTATGGTCTAATTTCAGCTTGCCCTGAGAGCAGAAGCAATCTTGCTACTGGTATCAAAACCCTGCTGCAGCAGGAAGGTGCCTGATGCAGGCAAAGATGTGATTATCCATAGGAAGGAGAGATCCTATAGCTGTGGCTGTGCTGGGGCAGTGTGCTGACTCAACAGAACATCCCCTGTGAATGTAACAGCTGCATGGTTTGCAGTTTTGGAAATCCAAGCATCTTTCTGGGTATTAGTCTGGAGGCTGTGGACAAGAAAGGAGCTGCAGAGCAGGGGATGAGGGATTAGCAAATGCACACACGTCATGGCATTAAACAATATGTAAAATTCACAATTTAGGTCCTGCTCTGGTAAGCAGGGTTAGGAGTTGACCAGAGCTTTTTTCCTCAGCCTATAGCTGTCCTGGAGTCAGTGTAGCAAACAGAATCTGTTAGCTGGCAGCAGGATCCTGTGATCAGAAATTTGTTTAGTAAATACCTCTGTGTCAGAGGCAGGTTACAAAAGAGCTCATAAGCTAAAAGCAGGCAGAGGTGGTGAGCACAGGCAGATGTGACTCAGGTTACTTGTTCGACTGGACTGAGTCCTGGGGAGAGGAAAACAGGTCTAATACTCTCTCTTTCCATACTCATTCCTCACCTTGAGTCAGTGCTTGATTAATTTAAGATGTAGGCAGGCCAGATTTGCATATTTAGCTGAAGTTGTTTAAGGAGTTACTGCTTGCTACAGGTTTTTGGTGCAGGCTTCTGTGACTGCTGCTGAGAGACAGAGTGAGTGCTCCTAAGTGCACTTCAGGGCAATACAGTCGTGGTTTAAGCAAATCCATCTGGGAGCTTAAATTCCAGCTATTTCTGTGCTGATGCTGCTCTTACTGTCGCGGATAGAGGACCTGAGGCACAGAGGGCTCAGATTTGTCATCATGTCACTACTGTTTAGTACAGGAACAGGTCAAATCAACCAGTTTTACACTTTGCCATTGCTGAAGGTTGCCAGATGTGGGGAGCTCTGACTCACAATTCAAGTGAAGTTTATCTGCATCCAAACAGACCAGCACACTCTACTGGTCCCCCTCAGTTCCTTTCCAAGTGAACTCTGGAACAGCTGCTCTCTTTAGGGCCTTTATTTCTGTGTAAGACAAAACACATCACTGATGTTTCAACATCTGGTCAGTGATTATGAAGGCAATCCAGCCAGCCATATCCTAGCTGGATTGCAAGCATCTCCATGGGTCCCTTCTCTCTCCCCAGTGTGCTGCTGGGTAGTTTGCTGAGTGTGAGAAATTTGCAAATGTTGCCACATTTGCAGAAATGTTGCCACATTTGCAGAAATGTGGCAACACAGAAGGGCAGATCCAAAACTTTCTGAAAGCTTTTCCTTCTCCAACCGATTTATTGCAACCTGCATCTTCTCGCTGACCGAGCTGGATTAAGCCTCCATGATGGGAAGTCAGGAATGTAGATTTATTCAGACTTGTTGAAATGGTGGCACACGTCCCAGGGAAGACAAATAGCCTTTTGTGAGATAATTTGCTAACACTGTTCCACCCTAACATGCATCTGTCCTGTTATCGCATGACTAATATGGACATAACCCTGCACACTTTTATCTGACATGCATGAATATGTCATCCTGATTTGTGTCTCACTTGGTTGGGTGAAGAAGCCAATGGACTTGTGCCCAAGCAAAACTTGCTGAACTGAGATCAAAATCTGGTGTGTGTTTTTAATTCGCTGCTCGTGCCTGTTTGCAAGGAGTGGCTTCAGTTCATAGGAGCATTTGCAGAAAGGCTGTTTGTCATCTGGTTGTGTCTTTAACCATATGTAGAAGGATTCACAGAATAAAACTATTTGTCATTCACTGTGAACATTGCAGTGATTTCTGTTAGTCATCTTATTCTTTTGGTTAAAAGGGTGGTGGGCATCTGATCAGGAAGAAACTTGCCCTGTGAGTAATTCTACACAATGAGTAATGGATAGTTGATCAATCTTGGGGTTTTTACAGCATTTTAATGAATGCTGTAAAATTCGGCAGCATTTAATGACTAACTTGATGTAAATAATAATCTGATGTTAAAAGCATTATTACTCATCCTGCAGATAGGGAAATTGAGGTATGGGGCAAGTCAGTGTTTCTGGGTGAGGAGTCCTGGATCCCAGTTCAGCAAAACTTCTGCTAAGCTTAAACAGAAGGCGAAGAGCCTGTACTAAGAGGTCATTTAGAAGATTTAATTCCACCTGTGCCTCCTCAGCAGGTTTTCTGTGTGAATTCATCTTCTTCCAGTGAACAGAAGGCAGCAATGTTGCCTTTACAAACCACCTGCTGAGCTTGTGAGAGCTTCAGGGATTGGAATGATTCTTTCTTGGGCACTTAGAATCATAGAATATCCAGAGTTGGAAGGCAACAACCAGGATCATCAAAATCCAGCGCCTGGACTTGAATGCCTCTTACCACAAGCAGGACCTTCTCCTGACTCTTCCACCAATGCCATTGGTTAGGAAGAATGATTCAAAATAAATTTTGGGTTGGAGCATACATTTTTTATTTCCTTCAGAGTATCTGACTTTCAAAAAATCAGGCCCGTTGAAAGCTGAAAGCTTTCTCTTTCCAGCTCAGACCTGAAAACTTTTGACTGTGAATTTTTTTGAATTTTCCTCCATAACAGCAGTACATATTATGACCTCACTACAGTGAAATTCAGCCCCAAAAAGTATTATTTAAAATCCCAATTGATGAATAAACAATCTGCTCCAGCTACATCCTGGACACAATTTCCAAAAATGCCTCATTTATTCAAAGCAAAACAAACCTAGAGATCCAACTAATATTTAACAGTGTTTGTGTCTTACTGAGAGGTATTTGGGTTGTTTGGTGTTGCTTTGCTGTTTATCCACATGATGAGGACAGGCAGATTCATGCCAGTGTTGCAATACTACCCTTCAGAGGATGTTGATTTTCCTTTTACACCGGTATGACTCAACTCTTATAGGACAGTTTCTCTGCATTTACCTTTTTGGAGCTGGTGGCACAATTCTGTGCAGGAACTGGCTCTGTCCTTTGGCTTGTACAGCTGAAACTGTACAAACAAGTCTTGCTTTTCCCAATCAATAAATAAAAGCTATAAAACCATTAAAGTGCCACAAAATAAAGAGAGAAATATATTGTTAAACAGTACATCCTTGACAAAAGCAGTGAAGCAACTACTCAAAAGCAGTAACTTCTTCTGAATATTTAAAAAAAGGTAAAGCCATCGGGTCTTTTTATGAAGTTTCATAGGGAATAAATCCAGATTAAACATGTGTCTTAGGAACTGCTCTCCTGCAGAGACCCACAAGTCTCTGCTTTTCCCAGGCAAAGCTGGAGTCAGCTTAAAAATCTTCCACTCTGCCATCTTCTTCCCCATCACAAAATGCTGTAATCAAAATAGAAACTTTGAATACAATTATATGAAGTTGTAAATATGTCCACCAGAAAAAAAAAAAAATTCAGATGTATTGTACTGTAATACTTTCAATTGGTTTCAAAATAACTTTGAAATGAATTTGACACAATAATTGTTCTCAAGGAAAAAATATATATACATATATTTAACTGAAATTCAATTGTTTGATTGACCCAAGTATTTTATCATTATTTCATTTCAGTTCCTGGAAAAATCTGAGAGAAAAACTGCTTTGTTGTGATTCAAAACAAGGACTAATTTCCAAATGCTGGAATTCCTCTGAGAGTGGAAACTGCAAGCACAGGACAGCTTTAATCACAGCTTTCCACTTAAGACCCCTGCAAGTGCAGTTGCAATGGAAGTTGTAGAAACCATGTGGAGATTCAAAACAGAATCATTCTCATCCTGTTACACAGATTCCACTCCCATGGCAATCCCTGAATTTTCCAACCTTATTCCAAGGTTCTTTCAATTTTCTTTGCTGTGTGACTCCACAGTCTGCAATATTCACATGCTCTAAACATCTCCAGTGAGTGAGTAGTCTCTCTACTTTTTAACAATGACACTGTAAATATTTTAATTATAATGGTAATAATATTTAATATGATGGCTTACAAAATACTTTTGTAAAGACACAGGTGATTTTTAATTGTTGACTCCATAATGCATTTTCTTATCATTGTGGTTGTTTTCTTCCAATGAGAACACCTTTTAACATTAAAATCAATATTTTTAAACCCCTTTTATATCTGCTTGTGTTCCAGTTGAAGGAAAGAGGAAATCAATGTTTGTCATTTTAATGTCCAGTATATTTTAAGATCTAGTATAGCTCAGGTGGGTTTTCCCTTGAAGAGGAAGCTTGATGCTCACTCAGCAGTACAAACCCAAAGCAACCTTTCTGGTGGTCATATGACCTCATTTACCCTGAGATAAAAGTCAAGAGTAAGACTAAAATAAAATAAAATAAAATAAAATAAAATAAAATAAAATCAGTGACATTATGGATTGAAGATGACCTAGCTCTGCTGAGTCTGCATTACTGCACAATTTGGCAGCAGTGACTGCTTTGCATGCTGATGAAATTTGTTAACTAGGCTGAGCCTGAGTAGAAGTGCTTATTTTTGGCATAACAAAATTCAGACAATGAGTCCTTCCAAACACCATTCACACTTCCAGCTATTCTGCACTACAAGGTCACATGAGAACTCTCACCATTCATGATAAATCATTCCAGGAAGACAGTAAGAGGTCTGGGATGGGGGAACAGGGGAGAAAAATGCCAGTTAATAGTCGTATTACTGTGAAATAAGTACTTTTAGTGGATGGCTTTAATCTAGTGAATGGATTCAAGTGCAGAGAAGGGGATTTAATTGAAATGTATGGATTAAGGTAGACCTGGAGAACTGATCTGTTCTATGTAGAGTAACTTCTATTAGTTCGTTTCTGGTATATTTTCATTTTAGCTCATTTTTTGGCTCTTCCACATGTACATATATACACATGCACATACCTACACATATATATAAAAATGCACATATACACACAAATTATATGGATATTTTTCCCTGATGTTCCTGGAAACCAACTGCAAAATGTTACTTGGAGAATGTCAAAGCACCTGGAACACAAATTTACAGTCTAACCCAGCTGAATTATTGTAAATAAACACATGATATAAATTAACAGAGCTGATGATCATGTTCTGGTCATCAACTCTACTGCTGTGACCAAGAAACCACCCCAATATTCCAATTTATTGTGGGAATAAGTTCACTTTCCTTATTTTCAGATGTCAGCATCCTACCTAATCTTCCTAAGATCCCTTGATAGTCAAGAGATATGATTTATACAGTCTTTAGTACATGTTTATTTTATAAGGTGAACTTTGTCTTAAAAGTGGCTTTTTTCGTCCACCAGTCACAAAGGAAATGTAGCTCAGACACAGATTATGGCTACTGATGGCTATGGAGAACACAGATATGTTCTCAGTATGTATCTCAGAATCCCATCTGCTTCCCATTTAGCCACCACAGCTGAAGCCACCCCATGCCTAATTGTCCTCCAGGCTCCACAGTTGATGATTAGCTCTCTGAGACAGGAGCAAGAGAGGATCAGCTCTTTGGGTGCCTGGTAGCCCTATCTGGGAATTCAAATCCCTCTGACTTCAGGCTAAAGAGAAGAATAAACAGGCAGCTTGGTTGCCTCTGTGAAAGACAACATCTGGCAGACGGGTGAGGCAGAGGAGAGAGAGCGATGACAGAGGCAATGTCATCAGTCTTATCAAAATCCAAAAAGACTGTGAGTCATAACCCCATTTAGGAAGTAAAATTGCCCTTGATGGGATCTAGAGAAGCTTTTGAGTTGCCGCAAGCTACGCTGGGAAGCCACTATCATTCCCAGCCTGCTGAAGAATCAGACAGGTGGAAAATCATCTTGGACCACTTCTCTGAACAGGTGTCATGTTCTTGGCCCAGTGTGATGCAACCACTAAAGCTCAAGAAAATCAGCAATGAAAAGTGCTGAGTACAACTCTGGGTCACGCACATGATCTGGAAAAGCAGGATGTGAACTGCAGCTCGGGGAAGAATGGGTGGAGGGCAGAAGCCTGTAGGTACATTGGTTATGATATTTTGCAAAAGGCACATGCCTCAGAGGTGCTGGCAGTGTTCATTCTGCTTTGATAAGAACTCAGGGGTGCAGTACACAGCGTATGACCGTGCACAACTTCAGCTCTGACAGCATTTCTCTGTGTGGGAAACTCCCCTGGTTTTGTGTTTTTAACGTAAAACAAAGGATGAATTAGTCTTGGGGAGGGTTCTTTTATTTTTACAGAATTTATGAAGCCCTGTGAAGAAAAGGACTTTCCCTGCAGGCCTTTCCACATCTAACTGTGGAGTGAGTGGGAGTGAGTTATAGCCATGTGCTGTAGGAAGTAGATTAAAAGGTGTCAAGAGAAGAGGCAGCAACTTTTAGCTGCACTAAACCCGTAAATATGATACAGTAATCTGGGAAATTTGATCAAGGACTGCTGCATTCCTTATCCCCATCACACTTCTCAAAGTCTGCTCCTCTGTCTATTGTCTCTCAGAACCATTTACCTGATTCATTCAGTCTGCTACTGTGACTGTAACCGCT
>NW_008239288.1:3457111-3483573 GCF_000691975.1 Corvus brachyrhynchos
CCGCTCTTATTTCATACCAAAACCATGGATGAATTCCATCAGGTAACCACAGGGTCTCACTGGGCCCTCTTTTCCAAGAAAAAGAATTAAATGGAAATTAAAATATGTCAAACTCTACCTAAACTTAGGTTTTAATCTATTTTTTGCATGTGCACATAATATACATGTACTGATATAAATGTGTATAGTATAATATATAATATATGCATTACTATTATTATATATTGCATATCTCTTCCCAGAGAAGTTGTGGATGCCCAGTCCCTGGAACTGTTCAAAGCCAGGCTGGATGGGCCTTTGAGCAACCTGGTCTAGTGGAAGGAGTCCCTGCCCATGGCAGGGGGTTAGAATGATCATATTTGATATTATATATAGAGATTACAAATTTTGGTATCTTAAAATGATAGGTGTTATAATAATGTATTTATATTACATATTATCTACTGTACGTATTGATAACATGTATTATAATATGTTGTAATAACATCGTTTAATTATATAAACAATATTGTTTGTTTATATTAATTAGGAAATAAATTAGCCAACTCACAAGCACAGGAGCACTTGAAAATCGATCTGTTAAAGGGTGAGTGAAACACAAACACGCACAAACAAATCCACGTGGACAGGTGGACACCTTACAGTGCATGATGGTGCCTAAACATTTACACACACACATCCACACGTATTTTAGAAGCAAAATATTAATAACATTTACATATTTGCTCTCATCACTTTTATTTGCCAGAAAGCCTTACTTTCCTCTGGAAAGTAAGATTGTCAGTTTGGAGCTGGGGATGATTTTGGTGACAAAGCAGCAACAAAAGCTGTGAGATTTTAGCAAACATAAAAAAGTGTCATCTAATAGCTCATCAAACAGCTCTTGTCACACAGATAAACCTTTTATCTCTCTCTTCCAGATTCTAATCAAGGGTACAGTTTGCATGTTTCTTATATCACTGCAGCAACCAATTCAGCTGGGATTCCCTATGCCCTGGGAAATAAACTCATTTTGACCCAAATGAGCATTTCAGAGCCTTGTTTTATCTTTTCCCATTAACATGTTGGTTATTATTTGTTAGTCAAGGCAACAAGAGTGCATTTTCTCACCAAAGGGATGTGTTGCAGAGCAGACTGTATCCGTTTGTTTGGAGAGTTCTGTATGCAGATGAAAACCAAAATACTTTATGATAAATGTGGTTGTAAGACAAGGTTTTCATTGTGGTTAAAAAAACACTTGAAATACACTGGAATCTTAGGCCTAAAGAGTAAAACTCTAGCATTTTTATTATTTGAAAATTCATTTTATGGTTTTCAGAATTTTTTCTATTATCCAAATATAATACTGACAGTCTAAAATAAATTTTTAGGTTTCTTGTTCTATCATATTCTTATTTGCATGGTGAAACAAATTTCAGTTTGGCTGCGTACAAGAGGTCTG
Source organism: Corvus brachyrhynchos (assembly GCF_000691975.1). Lineage (NCBI taxonomy): Eukaryota > Metazoa > Chordata > Aves > Passeriformes > Corvidae > Corvus > Corvus brachyrhynchos. The sequence continues at coordinate 3,458,553 of NW_008239288.1, forward strand.
TCCTGGGTTTGCACTCATAACTAATTAGTCACTTTGAAGATAGAAACCAAGTGACAAATGTACCATAGTCTCAGGGCTTAACCTTGAAAATACAGAAATAAAACCTTTATGTCCTGTTTGTATTGCAAGTCTTATGGTTCTTGATAATGGGTTCGATAGTCTTGGGGTTTGCAATTCTTTACTTCAGTTTTCATTTAGCTGATTCCAGTTTCTAGCTAAGATGCTGGCAAGTAGTTTAATATCAGAATATTTTGGGTTATGTTTATACTCATAAACTGAGTAAGGCTTGGGTTCAAGGCTTGAGCTGGATGATTTTCACCCAGACAACTACATCTACTTTGGGAAAGTTCACTTGCTAATTACTCCCCATTTATAATTTTCAGCATTTCTTATTTTCTCTGGAGTATCTGGGTGTTCAGGCATATACTGTTATGCAAAAGAGGTAGAAATTGGTGGAAAAGGATGAGTGGTTGGATGTCACCTTCTGAGCGATGTCCCCAGAACAGGCATCGAACACTCACCTGGTTGTCCTCACCTCTGCTTGTCCACAAGGGAGAAACAGGAACTTTTTGGCAAGTTTCTGATGTGATGTGTGATGTTTGTGATGTATTCTCACATTTACTTCCAGATGAGAGGATCCCTAATGACTCCCTCATCCAACACAGGAAGGTTAAGGCAGCCCAAGCTGGATGTGTCACGGAGCTCTTTACCTTTCCTCTCCACAAGAGGGGATTTCCCTTCTGTCTTCTCCAACTGATTGAAGAGGGTTTTTAGGAATTTTTTTCCTTAAGCATTGTTCTTATTAAAAATAGTTTACCACCTTAGACCATAGAAGAAATTCTCTTCTGATCAGGCCTCCTGCCTCAAGCAACTAAATAAATAGCATCCGTTTGATGTACCAAATGTGAAAGCTGCATGTTTACTTCTTCACTTTGAAAAAAATATATAATAGCAGCTACTTTTTTCTTCCCCAAGGTTCATGTTGTTGTAAAATAAACATATGTTTGGGGGCGGGGGAAGAACCTTATAAGTGTTTAAAATACTCCCAGTCACCCTGATTAACAAGCATAACAAAGAGTAATAAGGAAACAGAAGATATCAAAAGTCATTGGCTTTGGTTTTGTTTTATATTTTCTACTGTAAAATAGCTGGCATTGCCAAAGAAAGTAAAAATTGCTTTGAAAATCAGGCATCTGTTTTCGGAGCTTTTGAGACTGCAGGCATGAAATGTAGAAAATATATAAGAAAAGACCCCAGCAAAGAGTCCCACCCCCCCTTCTTAGAACATGAAAAGCTAAAAGAAAATCAAATCAAAATAAATATTGGAAACCATTTTATGAACCAAAGTTCCTCTTTAAAGCCAATAATTTACGTGGAATATAAGTGGCCCTCAGTTTTCAAACCTGGGCTCATTCACAGCACTTCGCAAAGCCCTTCTCAAGGGAATCCCGGCTCAGCACCTCCTTCTAGAGCTGCACAAAATTTAAATCAGCTGTGATGTAATGATGTTTCTGTGCCACTGACCTATCTAAGAATCACGTAGTGGGGGATTATGTGGAGTGATTAAGATTGCTCATCAAATGCCCTCTCCTTCTCTCCTACTCTGACAAAGTAGAAATGAAGAATGAGGACTGAGCATCCCAGTACGGATTCTTATTATTTCCTATCTCATCCAACATAACAAATCAGAAATTCCTATTTGGGACCCAGATGGATCTGCAGCTGGTGTGATTGACACAGCCCCATGGATATCACAGACAGTGGTCATCTGTTAAAAGGAAAATCAGCCACAGCCATGCTGCCCATTCAATTAATTTGGGCAGAGAGGGGTGGAATTACTGTGACGGGTCTTTGAGGACCTGATGCAAAATCCCACTGGAGTCCACAGGTCACCACCAACTTTGAAACAAGAGCCAAGGCAGTTTCCCACTCCTGTGACCAGTTATTGGCATTTTTGTCACACATGCATTCATTCACTCTTTTCCTAAGTTGCTGCTTTAATACACACAGGCTTGAATTGTTGCATTCCTTACGTGGGAATTAATTTTTTGCTTGATTTTCCACCCTTGAGTAGGTCCAACTTTTGCGTGGCTTTGCTAACATGAAACTTTGCAGACATTAAATATATGGACACTACCTTTTTATTCTACAGAACAAACATACAGGTCAGGAGAGCTGAACATTTTTCAGGACTGGGCCACAATTCAATATTTTCTTTTAGCCTTATTGTTCCTTTGAACCATTACACTGTTTAACTGTATAATAAATATTTTACTAGCTTCTATATTTTACATGGCACTTCAGTTCTGTGATATGGTCACTTTTAGTTTTCATATTTAATGTGTAATTCTCTAGTTATTACTATTAAGCAGTTTTGCTTCTCTGGAGGAGTCAGCCTTGACAAAATTAAGAGAAATTATTTATTAGCAAAGTGTGAGCAAATTGCTGCAGCTGTAATATTTCCCTTGTAAACTATGATTTTTTTAGACATTTTTAACATATTCTGTGACAATCTCAAAAAGAACTTTGAAACCCTGTGAAAACTCTCTCCTGCTGCCTGTTTTCACCATTTATCAACAGCCGTGGATTTTGAATGTCCTGCACTGACAAGAGGACAGGAACGTGCATACATAGAATTTATATTTTATAGCACAGGACCAGAATAATTAAAGGAGAAATAGAAATTGCTGGAGAGGAGGTGAGTGAGGGTGTTGGGACAGAAAATCCTTAAGGTTAGGCCTATCCTGCCTCCTTATACAAACAGAAGAAACATAAATCTGGCACCTGTCTCCCAGAGGGGTTTGGAGGAAACACGGTACAGGCTGCACGTCAGCCAGGAGCAGACTCGATACCTTTGCTGAATGTAGAGGTTTCGATGATATTAAAATGCAGAGGTCCTGGAAAAGCTACTGCTTCACCCTTACAGCAAGCAGGGAGACCTGGGATTAAGATTTTTAATTTATATAAATTGCACACATAGTTTTATGATGATTTGTGCCCTTCAAATTCTGGCACAATCTGTTCGTAGCCAGCAAAAGATTATATGTTGTATTAAAAGGTTTCTTCTTGGGATTTCCCTCCTTTACCTTAATTGATAGAAAACTTGTATTACCTATTCATATAAAAATATAAGCTATATTAATAAAAAAATAGTTGGGATATTTCTACTTTAAAATAGCTACCTTTGCAAATTGGAAAGGTACACATACGTGTACAATACCACATATTTAAAATTTGCTAAAAACGTGATTTCCACATGCATGATTAATTGTTTTCAAGTGGAAATCTACCTCTAGTAAGTAGTTTAGGGTTAGAAAACCAGGCTTCAAAGGAATTTGGTATGCCTTCTTCACCTTTGAGATTCAAACACTGGAGCCAGGATTGAAAACCAAGGTATTTCAGGTGTCTGCATTTAAAAGACTTTGTTTATGTTAAGGCTTAGGTCACCTTAGCAGGTATGTTTTAATGAAAACATTACCTCTCTATGACCTTTGGGATTTGAAGGTTAAGATGCAGTCACTGGAAAAAAGAATCCTCATTGTCATGGATGAAATCTTTGGCATTAAAGACATCGTTTCTCATTCTTGTGAGTGACTTAGTGCAACAATAAAGTTTGCTCTCTTCACAGAAGAAGTAACATGGAGACTTCTGATTTGCCTTCTTCCCCAGAAGACAATCTGAAACATTAACAAAATTAAGGAATGGCTTAAAAATATTTGAAGACAGACTCCTAAAATGGTCATACTAAATTTTTCTCTAGATAACTGAGCCTCTTTAAGCCTTGCACTGCTCAAATATGAAGAGAATCTATGCTGATACCTGTGTTTTACAGGACTTTACCTAGTTATTGGTGACTTATTTTCATCCTTGTTGCTCAAGGAATATTATCCACTCATTAAAACAAAATAAAGTACAGCAATAACACATTTTTTGTAAGTGTCATAATTTATAAACTATGTCAGACATCTGGGACGGAGGTTCTTTATGTCAAATATTAAATCTATTTAGCAGTTTATTTGTAACATATTTGCAACTTCAAAAAGAAAGGAAGAAAGAAAACAGAGCGGGTTTTTTCCTACTTTTTTGCATTAATGAAGCTAACAGCCCTTGTGCATTTGCAATAAGTCAATTGAAGTAAATTACTTTTTACGACTGTTATTAACTTCAGTTGTCACTGGAATGTCATCAGCAAGTTATTCATTGCATTTCCAACTGGATCTTTTAAGTACAATAACATCAGAATTGCTGAAACCCTAACCTTCATTTTTTCTTCTGGGGAACAGGAAGGGTGGAAAGGATCTGTCGGTTCCCTAAATTCAGGTCAAGGCAAAGTGGTAGGAAAAAAAAGCTAATGTTTCAAAATCGTCATTTTACACTAGTTTAAAAGCCTGAGTGATGAGCGAAATACATCATATTTCCACTTAAGTCTTGTACCGACTGAAGAGAAAGATGGGTTTGTGAGGCTTTCTCATGTTACTTATCTACAACAAAATCCAAAACAAAACAGGACTCAGCAACACCTATCTTGTGGCATGTGAGGGAGCCCTGATGTGGGAGGTGAGCAAACAGAGACTGCATTTCTCTCTGAACCTAGGCTCATGCTGTCCAGGCATTTCCCAACTTGGAGAGCAGCCAGCCCTAGGCTGGAAGTGACACAGACCCATTAGTGCTGTTGAAAGGCAGAATGTAGACACCAGGAATATGTGTCTATGTCATCAGACTCACAGGTCCCCCGGGAAAAGCTTCAGGAGAGCTCACTCCAAGGGCTGCTGTCTATAAACAGCATGGGTAAGATCATACCAGGTTTGGATGCCTCCTTTCAAACACAGTTCCAGTGTCTCCAGCCTGCTGACATCACCCTAGAATCAGAGAATTGTTAAGGTTTGAAAAGACCTCTAAGATCATCCAGTCCAATCATTAACCTAGGACTTCCACATGCACCACTAAAACATGCTCCCAAACACCACGTCTACATGTTTTTTGAATGCTTCCAGGGATGGTAATTCCACCTCTGCCCTGGGCAGCCTGTTCCAATACCTGGCCACATTTAGAAGGAAGAAATTTTTCATAATATCTAATCCAAACCTCCACTGGCACAACTTGAGGCCATTTGTTCTCATCTTGTCCCTTGTTACCTGAGGAAGAAGACTGACCCCCACCCGGCTGCACCGTCCTGTCAGGGAGTTGTAGAGAATGATGGCATCACCCTGAGCCTCCTTTTCTCCAGGCTGAACCTCCCCATCTCCCTCAGCTGCTCCTCATCACACCTGTGCTCCAGACCCTTCCCCAGGTCTGTTGACCTTCTCTGGACACACTCCAGTCCCTTGATGTCTTTCTTGTATGAGGGACCGGGAACTGTGGGAATTTCACTTTTCTACACTAAATATAGGGTTAATAGAAGAGCTCTCATCAGTGGAGTTCTTCACTGATGCAAACTTGAAGCCATTGGTATCTCCTCAGCAGGATGTGAAGTGTCTGCTACAAGATTATTGGTGTGGGTATGGACTTCATTTGAAGCAGGAATACTTTCCAGTCTCTCCTTCTTCCGTGTTTCCAAGAGGGATCATTGTAACTCCACTGGAAGAGAGGAATGGTAGGAAGCGGTTGCTGCAGTGCTTATTTGAAGGAAATTACTGGGATAGGAAGAGGTAGAGAGTCAGGCAGTGAGGCCTGGTCCTACTGGATACAGCAGGTGTAAGGACAAGGCCAGGCCAGAAAAGCAAAGAATACCCCAATACAGGGGATACAGCAGGCTGGGTTGTAAATAGTGGCGCATTTGCCGGAGCTTAGTCCCATTCCTAAATCCCCATGCATGGAAATGTCATTTACAAACCTGCAGTCCCTCTACACAGCTCCTGTTCTCCGACCCCAGAGACCAGCTTTTGGGTAAGAATGTCTGTGTGGTTCAGTTTCTTGATCTGGAAAAGAAAGTAATTTTCTAAATTATTCTGGGTCTTGAATGAGTTCCTGCTTCTGCTGTTCCAGCATTGACATCAGGAATAGACAAGGTTTTCAGGAAAAGCAAGAATCAGGGACTACAGCTAGAAGGTGAGCTGAACGAAGGTGAAAAGGTAAAAGAAGAGCTCAGACAAGGTTAAGATGTGTCTGTAATAAGTTTAGCTTTAAAGTAGCTTCCTCAGGCATTGCTGGCAGCAGGGAGTTGAGCAGAGTTGCAACCTTGCTCCTCTGTCAGGCTTTGCAATTTGGGCTTTTCTCTCACTCTGCTGCATGCACTACCCAAACAAGTCAGTGGGAATTAGCTCAGAGGTATCCACACGTGGTGCAGTCACACCTTGTCCTGCCCTAAGTCACAAGAATGGAAAATATCTACAGCTTCTTCCTGGAATGAGAAAAATAGCCTTTCCCAGTACATTGAGGTCAGGACACCGCTGGAAGCTTGAAGAGGCAGGAAGTTTTAGCTTTGGAACTTCTTTATATAAGGGAAAAGAGTTCTTTGTGTTTGGCAGGAGAACAACAAAAGTCTTTGCTTTAATAACATTCTAATAATACGTAATATTATATACATTTGGCTAGTAAAATGCACCACAAATTGCTTTTGTTGAGCACTTGAGACAAACATTATAAGAAAGGAAGTCCAGTACTTGGCCAAATATGCAATTAGCTGCCACCCTGAAGCAGGATTTGAGCTCAGTGTATTATCTTTTCAGGATTAAAGAGGTGGCAGTTAAAAATAGGAAGCCATAATTAAAAAGACGAAAAGATTTAAGAGTACTTGTGGTGAAACTCCTCATACATGACACAAATTACTGTTCTGCCAGATAGAAAGAAGAAAGGAGGTGAAAAGAGCAGAGAATCTGATCTCGTCTTAAATCCAGCTGGATCCTACAGGCAAAATTGCCTGACCACATGCCTCATAGGGTGGTATCCCAGGCAGAACTGCCTCCTACAAGTCATTTCCATGACAGTGAATTCATAAGAGCACCCATTCTCTTGGTTGCCTTTCAAGTCAAGTGTAGTAGTCCTGGAGGCTTCAGTGGCATTTGACTTCGGTTTTCATTTGAATCCACCAGCAATTTTGCCATCAACCCTTTTGTAAACAAGATCAGGATCTAAATCACTGGGGTAGGTTTCCAGCCAATATAAATTGCCTTCATTACAAGATAGGGCTGTAGCAATTCCACTTTCAAGCTGCAACAATTTGCACCATGGAGTTATGACAACGCTGCCTTAGGGGCAGGATAAATTGCCCCATATAGCAATGGCATTTTTTTTATCTGTAAAAGATCTGCCCCTTGTTTTAGAAATACAGGTGATGCTTACAATCATATGCATCAAACATTTCTTTCCATTCGATTTGAGCCAGCAGGGCTTTTGCCACTCACAATATAAAGGATAACATTCAGCTCTTAATCAAATAATGGGAGAAACCACATGTTTCAAAAGAAAAAAAGAATATTAAGACTATAACATCTGCTTTACAAAATAATCTGGCCTTTGTTTACTGATGATGTGGTTACAGACAGTAAGAAGGCAAGATTTAAAGTTAATATAAACATTAAATTCTTTTCTCTGGCATGAGAATCCTTTTATTACCTTTATTAAAAAGCCAATAATATTATAATAATTTAAAAAATAGATTCTGAGGGAAAAAAAAAAAAAAAGGAAACATAAAAACCCAAACACTCATCTGCCAAAGAAGACTTATGCTTGCATGAGCTGAAGGTTGATGTCAGACAAATTTCACTGAAGAGGAGATTTATAAACATGTTGTAACTCTGACAAGCTGGGCTTTGTATCTTGGCAAAGGAAAGTTTAAGAAAATACCCATGTACACAGGCACACACACACAAACACACATCTACATTGTACATTGGGTTTAAAGGTTTATTGCTCCAGAAAACTTATTGAAAGAGATTATGTGTCTCATCTTGTCTCCTTTTAAAAATAGAGCACTTATATGTGTTTTTTATTATCTTGTTTTAGGATTACCTTAATCCTGCCCAAAAATTTTCACCACTTCCCCCTAGTGCAATTTGCAATGGTAATCTGTTTGCAAAGGGTAATGTTAGAATAACTGTAAATATCTTCCCAACAGAACCCAAACAATCAAAACAAAAGCTGCAGCTCAGGGGAGCTTTGGTGTGCCAAAACCCAAGCTCACTTAAGCAAACCCTGTGATGGATAACAATCCAAATCATGTCACTGAACCATGGGAAGTTGCAAAGTGTGGGATAAACCCGAAGAAACTTCTGTTTGCTGGGAAAATCCTGCCCTTATTTCATTTTCATGTGGTCTCATGGGTAAAACTGAGGATGATTTGGATCCTTATGTGGTTTTCTACACAAACGTAGACACTTATCTAAAAGATGAAAATAACCAGCTTTTTTATTATTTCTTTTGAAGAAAATTTTGCAGATTTTTTTTTAAATTTATATTAATTTGGTTTTTATTTCATTAGCCTGTGTGTAGAGCAGGCAGTGGATACAGATATGGAAATAGATCCTCTGTGTTGTACCAAGGTGTCCAAGTCCCTTCCTGTCCTGATCAGAGATAGATAGGAGTGTGTTACACCTCCCTATTTAATCCATGTACACAGTCCTCCTTCACGTGGAAATTTTGGGGATGAAGGGTTCTGTGTTTACTTGGGACTCATGTCTTCAGCATCACATCACACTTAAAGCATCCTCAGGCCTACCAGATTAGAAAAAGCTTAAAGAACCATATTTCCACTTAAGACATGGTTAAAATCAACATGTTTAATAAACAAATTAAATAATAACTTCATCTGTTTGGAACTGAAAACCTGATAATGAGAAGTGAGTTAACTCTAAACTGTCCAGTCCAAGACCAAGGAAATTGCATTTACCTGGCTGCAAGCTGAATTTAAGGAGATTTGTTTTGCCGGTGAACCCAATCGCTGTTCAATCCCAACTTCTTGAGAGAAAATATTAAGCCAGGAACAAATAAAAGCTTGAGCATGCTCATGTGCATGACTAATTTTGTGTGATGGGTTGCTTTGTTGTGCCTACTGCTACCTGCTAAAACACTGGGGAAGATAATGGTGGGCTGGGGAGAATAGATGAAAATGTATCTTTCCTTATGGATTTTTCTGTTTGATTTCAATTTCATTCATGATCAATATTTGACTTCTAATTTAGATTTTCGTCATCAGGAGTATCAGGATCATCTCTGGATCATTGTCAGGATCATCTCTGGATCTCAGTTTCTCCATCTGCAGAGCAGAGAACACAAATACACACACGATGGCTTCAGGGGGCACAGGAGATGCTTACAAAGTGATTGGGGTGTCTCAGAGTGAAAAGCAACCTCCATAGTAGAGAGATAAGCTCCAAACCCCCCCATCTGAGGGCAAACTGAAGGATGTGCATCTTGATAAAAGTCCAGAAGCTGGTCTTCAATTCTGGGGGTAGATTAAAGTTAGGATGCAAGTTTCCATGGGAGCTAAATGTAGGAGTGAGGATATGTCAAAAACTACCTCCATTCCTTTTGCAGGTTAGACTCAAGGAGGAAAGTGGCCTGAAGCACTGAGGCCCTTCCCATAAAGGGCAGTAGAAAGCTGCCTGTGAGTAGACAATGCTGGGCAGAGGGCTGAAACTTCAGCCAAAGGGAAAAGGATATTCCTGTTTAATATTTTAGATCTTTGAGACAACAGATCTGCATTAGAAAAATACACATCTCCCTCTCTCCGTCCCTTTTTCACATATCCCTTCTTCACCTATGATTTATAATCAGTTGTTACTGTTTTACTACATACCTGAGTCTTCACAAATACTCAGTACACAGAAAATATGGTTTGGCCTTCCAGGTGCTGCCATACAGCCAACACAAAATTCTTTATCAGAATGTTCTCTATGGTGGAATAAAACCTTCCTGAAATGGAAGAATTAAAAATACACTTGGTCAGGGAAGAGGATGAGAGATGAAGGGGGGAGGAGAAAAAGGTGGGCTCATTAATCTGCTCTAATAATAAATCCTTATCACTTATGCATTTCAGTTACTCCTTCAGCCTCCACGTTCTATATTTAAATACATCTGCTTCACACATGCTTTGCCAATTAGCTGGTGATATTAACTGTTCAGCACTATCTATTAACACATGGCACTGCTGAACGGCGGGAGAGACAAGCTTGACCAGGAGAGATAGTCATTCATGAGGCACACATTTCTCTCTATAACTCCAAAGTAGGGAGATAGGAAAGCGGCACAGCAATTGACCTCGGTTGTACATCAAGGCTAAATAGACACAGAGTAAATTACAGACAAGTGAGACAAGCTACTAACTGTTCCTTTAGCAGCCCATAATGTCAGTAATTCTATTACAATGATTGCTGGTTATGCAATGCAGTTGAGATGTAAATTTTTCTTTTTTTTTCCTGTCTCTGTCTCTCTGTCTGTCCGCATTGTAAAATTTTTAGCCCAGTGATGGAAGACATACATTTATCTATTGCAGCAGGGGAGGATTTTAGATTGGATATTGGGAAAAATTTCTGCATGGAAAGGGTTGTCAAGCATTGGAACAGGCTGCCCAGGGAAGTGGTTGATTCACCAGACCTTGAGGGGTTTAAAATTTGTGTAGACATGGTGCTTAGTGTCATGGTTTAGTGGTGGACTTGACCGTGCTGGGATAATAGTTGGGATCGATGACCTTAAAGGTCTTTCCCAACCTAAATGATTCTGTGGTTCTCTATATGGGCAAGAAAGGGTCATTGTGATCAACTTCCAAGAGACACTTACAAACCACACAGGCACAGATCTTCCCTGAACAGATTCCTGCTTTAACTACAGAGCAACATCAAAACAGTTTTTCTGGTGTATCAGGCAACAGAAAAAGATATCTCAGTATTGAAATGGCTTTAACCTCTTGCAACATGATAATGTAAAGGTTTTCCAAACTGAGGTGTATAACATGGAATTAATGCCAGAATAGCAGTTATTCTTAGATATCTCAATTAAGCACTAGATCTGTATTATTTATGAGGAGATCTTGGACAGCTAAATCATCTAAGTCACCTAAATTAAGGTGTCTTAAACTGTAAGCAACAGCACACCTTTTTCATTGCCTAATAATATCTATGCCCAGCTGAAATTACTTTGGATAACCTGACTGTCTTTCATTGCTTCTCAGGAAAAATGTGGGTGTCCCCTGGATTTTGTATCAGGTCTTGTGTAGATGTCTCAGAGGCCCGATGACATATCAGCAACTAAACTGAATACCCACAATCACACTGGGGGAAAACGACCAGTTGTGTTTCCAAATTAAATCTAAGCTGAGCTCCAGAGAAACAAGTTGTTTCAATGCATAGAAGCAGAGAACAAGAAGGAGAAATTAGATTTCTTACCACCTCATCACTTATTCTTTGCATGCCGACAATTAGGTAGATTCACCATCCACCTCAGTTTACACCTCTAACAACTCTGACATCATCTGGTGGATGGTGGTGATAAAATGGATGTGGAATTTAGTTTTTGTGATGCTCTGGTTAAGGAGTGCTTGCTGTCTCTGCTTGGCAGGTCATGAAGGGCAGGATTCATCTTTCTTATTTTATAGCCATCTGTAAGTGGCCTTGTTAGCCATTCAGGTCACTAAGTGCCTGAGGCAAAAGGACAGAATCAGCCTCTGGAAGTGCCTCTATCTCAAGGATCTCTAGAAGAAGCCTGAATTAGCATAGATGAGATTGAATGACTACTTAGACAATTAAAGTAAATAAAGATATGCCCTTTCCCCTTTCTTCATCTTTCATTTGTTTGCTTGTCTCGTGATACATCAGGAAGTAAAGACACATCAGATAAAGACATATCAGGAGGCAAAGTGAGAGCTGAAGGGCATTCCCATCATAGCCAGTCCACAACATGGCCATGCTCTGTTCAGTCTGGCCTATCTTCCCCTGTTTCTAAGGTCATAGCTGACAACAACTGAAAAAATGCTGGACTACAGCTAGACAGGGCAGTAATTGCTATAGGAAGAGTATTTATCCAAAATGGGGTAGTTCTGGGGCTGTTTTAGCTTTCTTTCAGAAAGAGAAATTGAGATACCCGTAGAAGACTTTCTTCCACACTGAGTGCTAATTTTCTGCGCTCTTCAAGTCATAAAACACTTTGCTCAATAGAGTTACAATGCAAATACAATCCATGCTCTCATTTAGTTATTTTTTAGGCCCCAAAAAGGTCAAAGCCCGTAAGAAGGAAAAAGCAATGACAAAAATATTATTCCAATTATTAAATGGAAAGAAAATTGGGTTCAATTCATGGTGAATTTAAAAGCAGAGACAAATTTCTATTATTTTGTGAATTTTCACAGTGTAATTACTGACAGACCGTGAAGCTACATGAAGTTGCTTGGAGGATTTGGTAAATGAGAACCAGGCTGATTCTCATTGTTTGAGTTACTGGCACGTGGAAAAGTGAAGAAATAAAAATGTCCATCTTCCAAGAAGAGTTGATGCCCTTGGATGACATCAGACTCTGTTTACAAATAGATAAATCAAGGTTGCCTAAACACAGGTGCCTGGACTCCTTGATCACCCTGGGGAAGTTCAGACAGCTCCATGACATGAAGAAGGATTTGGGGTAGACCTGTACCACCCTGCATTTGCAGCAGCTGTTGACAGTACAATACCTCACATATATATGTCTGAAATGTCAGTTCTTAGGCAAATGAATCCTACTCAATATGTCAAAACCAAAACCCAGCAATTATTTGGAATTAAAACCTATTCTACGTACGCAGCTGAGCGTGAGCATTGTGCAACGGGTGAAGGCAAATCGTTGCATTTAGTCACGCAGCATTAGTGAGGGGTATTTGTACTACCTGTGTTTACACAGCTACACTAGAAAGCTCAACACTGCAAACTGTCTGTTCAGACGAGAAAGACAAGGGGATGATTCAAACAAGGGGTCTGTTGCACGTTTAAATAGTGCTCTGAAGAACCCTTTCACTCCTCTTTGCCTACAGAGGTGCACAAGCGCATTCTTCACATCCAACAGGCTCTGAGCTACATGGTCAGGCTGGTCCTTCTCTGGTCTGGAACATCAAATCCTTCATGGATGTTTATAGACCTACACAACAAAGAAGGTCCTAGATGTTTTGAAATCTTAATCCTAAATTTGATTCTGCCCCTTCTGTGCTGTGGGAAACTCACATAAGCACCTCTTGCTGATTTGTAAGAAGGGATGACTGTGCACAGCTACCTTCCCTGTCAGGTTCTGGGAAGGATTATGGATACAGTAACTTAGAAGCCCTTTGAAGTATAACAAAAAAAAAAAGTCATAGAAGTACTAAAACATATTGTTAAAGAAAGTGGTCATGGAACATGTAAGAGGAGCTACTAAGTCTTAAGTCACATGAATACACTTTATAGAGCACATTATTTGAGCTCTGCAGCCCTGAGTGAAGCAAGTCCCCATGCACGATCTCTAATTATAGGTATACACAGAAAGGGTCGCAGGAAGCTAAAATGTACAGAAACATCAGCCCACAATGTCCTGCAGGAACTAAACCACACTGTGTGAGGGGAAACTCATGGCACATCTGCTCAGCTGACATAGCAGACACCTGAATTACATCTCTGAGTGCAGACAAGGATGGCTCTAGTGGAAAGTGTCCCTACCCATGGCAAGAGAGTTGGAACTAGATGATCTTTAAAGTCCATTCTGTGATTCTGTGCTTCTATGGCTGCAACTCCAAAACAATAATAGAAGCCTTCTGTATCTAAATCTTTTTTGCATGCAATTGCAATCGAAAAAAAAAAAAAGAAAAAGGTCAGCTGGGAACAGGATGAAAGGTGTTTTTACCCGATTCCCAGACATTCTGGATAATGAGGGTATACCCACAGAGATCTGTGACTATGTCTGTTTGGGGAAAACACTCACAGGCTGACTCAGATGAGGTTTGTGATGGAGATACAGTACAGAAAAATCACTGCTGTTTGGTACCTTCAGAGACAGCAGAAGCTACAAAAGTGACAAGTGCTTGAGATAAAGTGAGAAAATTTTGGCAAAATTGAGATCCAAACCATGGTTCCCTAAAAGAGAGAAAAGTGTCTCCACTTTTAGACAGGCATATGATCAAGTTTTGATATGGCTCTCCTTTTTCTTTTAAATAAGAACTATCTGCACTTTATTTGATTGATTTCCTGTGCTCTCTAGGAAAGCACTCAATACCATGCCTAGTCTGAAGCCCATGGAAATGGAAGGATCACATATTAAATATTAAATATATATTAAATCTTAGACTCACAGTAGTCTCTCGCTGCCCACTTCACCCTTCTCAGCACCTCCAGGTTGTGCTTAGGGATGAAGAAAGGAGTTGATTGACTGGATCCATTATGCAGCACCTGGGTCTGAAGACCTGTGGGAACCCATGCTGCTGTGTTGGAGATGAGGGTGAGTAATCCAATGAAAACTAGACCAGCTGGGACATGTCATGACCTGCCATGTGTTATGTGACCTGATAAACTGAGTGACCCTACAACTCCAGCTAAAACATGGAGTGTCATGCTCTGGAGCAAAAGAAAGGAAAAGGTCTCCAATAAGCTCTGGAACAATTCTGCATGGATCTGAGAGGTGCCCTGCTTTTCTTGTTCATTGGGGGAACCTTGAAGACAAATTTAAGCATTGTGAAGGAAGGATCCAAGACTGTTTGTAATCATCTATTTCTGCTCTGTTTTGAAATTCTGCCTGGTTTAAAATCTATTAAGTCTTAACTCCTTCTTTAACGCATATCATATAAAAAACTTTTACTCTTAAAAATGTTTCTTTGAATTCAGTTCTTCATAAAAGAGTAATTCATTATTACTGAGGATAACACCAATGTATAATCCCTTTGTGATCCTTCGAACAGGGACTGTGGGAATGATAATTAAGTCACTTTGCAGCAAGCACACCTGTGAAGCAGGTAAACATTTATTAGGTAATTTAAAAAAATTAATTAAAAAATGTTTGTTGTGTTCTGTGCAGTTTTTCTTTTCCTTGAAGGCACAGAGAGATGAAGCAACCACGACCTATATTATGAAATTAGAATGTAATTATTGCTTTAAGTAAAACAAAGCCCAGCCTCACACAAAAGGTGTGGAAACTCAAATTGCTAAATGATCCGATCGTAGTCACACTTGGTAATCAGCTCCAGTGTTTTCTTGGCAGGGTCCTGCTATGAATTATGATGGGAAAATGAAAAGACATGTCTTGTTCCATGCCGTTGCCATGTAAATGTATGGATCATGTGGAGATATAAACACTGGAAAGGTCTTGAGTTACGCTGCCTGTGAGTAATTGCCATCTCTGTAAGCAGGCTGTTTGGAGTTGTAAGAAATAGGAAAATTATGCCTTTTGTTCAAGATTTGACAATGTGGAAGAGCCCTGCCAGACCTGTCTTGTTTAATCATGTTAGTTCAGCAGCCAAACGAACAGCTTCTTTTGAAGGGAACTCGGAGTTCCTGGAGGAGGGGGAGGAGGCTGTAACTCAGTGTGTGCTCTCCTAAGCCATTCACACTGTTCTGCTGTTAATGTGAAGAGCCTTGCAGGGATTCCAGGCTGCATCATTTTGAGGAGAAAGCAGTCTTAAAGTCATCTTGTTCCTGAGATATCCACAAGTGTCTTTTCACAAAGCAGAACATTAACCCTGTTCTCGTTATCTTCTGTGCTGGGGGGTTGTACATGCTCACATGGAAGATCATCCATAACGAAATGCAAGGAAATATTGTGATCCCCATGGGACACTTGGGGATCTGAGACACAGAGAGATTAATGTCTTTGTGCCTATTCAGCATATACAGGGCAGAGACCCAAGGTAAACAAAGCAGGCTGCAGGGGATGGCTCGGTGAGTATTTACCCTGACCCCTGCCAGGCTGTGGACAGTTCTGCTCCTGCCACCTCCAGCCTTCTGCATATCCCTCCCAGGTTATGCAGAAGGTGTGCCAGCAAACACCTGCATGGCAGCACATCCAGGTGAAGGGGTTGGTCTGACATGTGCAATGAGAATAAAAACAGGAACAAAGAGATCCAATCTGGATCTGACAAGCACCAGGCAATTAAAATTTAATATATTAAAGGTGTATTTCTACACATATAAATTAAAAAAGAAGCCATGTCTTCTCTAACATTACCTTAGACAATTTTGTTCAGTCACCTCCATCTGCATAGTCTGTTTTCAGACCAACCCAGATACTGGTCAAGATTATGGTTTTCAGGAATAATTGTTTCTGAGGGAGAAGGAACACTGCCTGGAGTTTACTCAAACTTTTCTCCCTGATCCCACGACTTCATTATAGCCCTTAGCAAAAAGCATAATTGGGGAAGGTGAAGGACAGGATTCAGGCATTCTTGGTACTTTTCACTTTGTCTGCTTGCTATAGAAGCAGGGAAAGAAGAACGAAAACTACAAAATTTGTTACCTCGTGTATCACCCAGGTCTTGACATTAAGAGACATCCCCTCAGAGCAGAAAGTTGCTAAAGGTTTTTTGAGTAGCTAAAGAAGGATGCCTGACTTACCACATAGTGTAGGCCACACCTATTCTAAAGTCCACTTTGAAGGTAAACATGTCTTTTAGGGGAAAAATATTCAGTCTTTAATTTTAAGTGCCCAACAATAGGGAAAAATATTTTTTGAAAGCATCAGTTTGCTATTTCAGTTGTTTGCTGGGTTCATGGTTAAACCATACTTCTTTTCCATCTGAATTTTTCTGTGTCCTATTTTCATTTATTAGATGTTCTTAGACTTCTGGCCAAAGAAAAATATCTTTGTCATGTAGGTGTATACAAGCTGAAATCACTGCTCAGCCTTCTCTTCGATAAAAATACAGATTGAGTTCATGGCATCTTTCGTGCCAGTGCAAATCCACGCTTCAATATTTCATCATTCTGATGACTGACCAAGGTGTGAACATGACCAAGATGTGAACAACTCATACCTGAAGGGAAAAATCATACCCGTAAAGGATATACACCCACAGATTAAAGACCTCACAGCCCATGATGCACCCTGGACACTCAAAAGCTATACAGGAGTTATGGCTCCTTTCTCCCCAGCTGTGTTCCACATCAGCACTCCCTATTACACTGTGGGCTCCATATTTTATTGTGAAAGTTGTTCACTTTCTTCTCATCAGAGCAACCTCCAGCCTTAAGATTTATGCAGATTAAACATGGGTCAATTTATATTTTTTCATAGTGGTTAACTGCTCTGTAGCACACTCCAAGCCATACCTGAGGGTCAGGACAAGGTGTGGGCAGCCTCGGCCACTCGTAGTTGCGCCATCTGTGGGCAAAAACCTCAGAACTCTGAAAGGAAAAGCCAAAAGACATCTGGGAGAGTGATAATTTCAGTACTCCCAGTTAAAAATACTCCATACTTTTCTTTATGTGTTGGTGTTGCTGGTTCTTCATTCATTTGTTGCTTCTTTAATATCATGTCTACATTTGTATTTTTCTTCTGGATTGAAATAGAGCAGTTCAGGCAAAAATTTTCCAAACCTTTGAGTCCTGGCCCAAGCCTCTGTTGTGTTATTCTTCTTAGAATCTGCAAGTCAAAAATTTTTCAAAAATCCAAATTTCAACAGTTCTTCTCTAAAACTAATGAGAAGTAAGGGAGCACCCTACCAGCCGTCTTGTATTACCTGAATAATCCTGTCAGGTTTGCCTATGCACCTTCTTATGCCACCAGTCTTATTTCATCCACTCAGAATTAAATTGGATACATAAAAACATCCATGAAATGAGGTCTGCTTGTCCTGGTGGGAGAGACCCGCCCAAAACTAATGAGATGCAGAGCCTCAAGTGAGTTATAAACTACATGTGCAGCAAAATCAAACACACCCACAGTGCTCCCACTGGGTGTTCTCTGTTCATGCTCTATCCAACAGATATGGCTGACAGAGTCTTTCTTCTCCACTGTAATTTCATTCAGCAAATTGAAAACATGGGGCACCTCCACCTAGTCCCTGACCCATGAAACCACAGGGGAGTAAAGGAGAACATGTCAGAATAAAACCAGTGGTGTGTGTAAAATGAAGGCTCTGGTCTGCAGGCAACTGTACACTTATCAAGTGAGATAACCCACATCCCAAAGCATTTTCTTCCCATTACTGGTTTTTACAGAGGAAGCAGAAGTTGCTGAGGAACTAAAGCATTCCTGACAGTGGAATTCTGAGTCTTGGGGAACTATTTGCAAAAAGTGCGCAAGATCATACCTTGGTGCTTCTCACCAGGCCTTGACAAACACATGGGCCTCATGTATTGCCCATCCAAGAAAAATGGGTACATTTATTACTGTTAACAAGAAAGGAAAGAACCAGAGAAACTCCAGTTCTGTGGATTTTGCACATCCAAACTGACTAAACTATGTTTTTGATGGATTTGGTCTGATCAGAAAGCTTGTTCTTTTTAAAGGAAGGACTCTACTCACTAATGTCTTTACTTAGGTACCCATTCTCTCCTGCAGTCTACAAGGTACCTTCACAGTCATTGTATAGCAACATAATTTATCTGCCTTGGGTAGAATTCCGACATATTTCTCAAAATGGAGGGCTGGAGCACCTCTGCTATGAAATCAGCCTGAGACAGTTGAAGCTGCTCAGCTTGGAGAGGAAAAAGTTCCAGGAAAACCTCAGGCCCACTTTCAGTGCCTAAAGGGGGCTACAAGAGGGCTGGGGAGGGACTTTTGACAAGGACATGGAGGGATAGGACAAGGGGGAATGGCTTTAAGATGAAGGAGGGCAGGATTAGATTGGATATTAGGAAGAAATTCTTTACTGTGAGAGTGGTGGGGCCCTGACACAGGTTACCCAAAGAAGCTGTGGAAGTGTTCAGCCCTGGAAGTGTTCAGGGTCAGGCTGGATGGGACTTGAGGGAACCTGGTCTAGTGGAAGATGTTCCTACCCACAGCAAGGGGGGCTGGAAGTAGATTACTTTAAAGATCTTTTCCAACCCAAACTATTCTATAATTCTACAGCTGTCTTAATTTACAGACTTTTGAAACAGTCTCCTTTCATAACTATTAGCACTCATGTGACTTTCCCCTGAGTCCATCATTTACAGCTTAAAATGTGGATTTTATAAAGCTGAAAGGTTCTTATATGGTTTTATGGACAATTTGCTTACTTATTTACCTAATACCTGTTATGCTGAGTGTCTAATCTTCTGTGGGACATTTTTTTCCCTATGGCAGCTGTCATATGCAGTATAGGTGGATCTGCTAATGAAACCTGTTATTAATACTGTCCAGCACTTCCTGTTATAAGACTCCTTTTGTGCTGTTTGTAATTATCTGCAATTTTCAAATTTCAACTGAGTAGGCCAGAAGGACTTACTAAGGTATTATTAAGCTGTTACATGCTTTAGGTTGGTGGAGACTGTTTATTTTAATCCAGTACACTCAAATGAGCAAGAGTCATTACTATGGCTCAGCCTGAGCTGAACTGACATGTCAAGGAGTTTGGTGGCTTTAGGAGGAGCTTGTAGGCTCCCTGTTATCCTGCAATGTCCCCAGTGAGACCAGAAAGAGCAAGGAGAAGGTACCCATGTATTCTATCACTCTGGTTGTGCAGTTCAGATCCCCAGTGCTCAGATACTCAGCTTTCCTGGAGACACCTGCATGCCAAAACCTAAAAATAGATGTCTCAGTCTGTGAACTGAATCCTACCCTCTCAAAAGTAGATGAGATGAATCCCATCTAAACTCTCCAAATGTTGAAAACCCAAAAGATTCTTAGGAAAAAAAGATAATGTTTTGCTGGAGTATTTCCAGTAACATTTAGCAAGGAGAAGCATGGAAATTCCCAGGAGGAAACCAATCACTCTGTCATTAACAGGTAATAAATAATGGTGGAGAGGACCACCCACTGAACAATGAAGATTAAACAAAATTTTGAGTAGCTGTTCAGTGAGTGAGACTCAGCCAATCTTAAATCTGAATAAGGGAAAAGACTTTTTGAGTAGGATACACGTGCAAAGTAGGGTGTGGAAACTGAGAGGAGTTTAATGTGAATACATGCAGGTGAGCAAATCTCCACTGTACCACTCCAGGGTAACCAGAGCTAGTGCACAGAGTGAGATGAGGATGACTAAACTGTGGTTGAGCATGCTGATGTAGGTTATACAAATCCAGAGCCAGATTTAAATTGTTCTTTAATTGAATTTTTAGGTGGAGTCATAAGTAAGATCAGAATTTTTAAGTCCTGAAGCCTGAACTACCTCTACCTGCAGTGCAATTATCGAGGGATTTAAAAGAGTCACCAGTCATAACAGAATTAACCTCATGTGAAAGGTTGAGAGAGGGTTGGTCTTTTACGGTAGGTACAGTACATTTAACCTATCTTCTGTTGAGATACACTAATTTTTCTGAGAACAGTGTAAATGCTGCAGCGAAGCATTCAGTCATGCAGTTTTGGTTATTACAATCACTTTGCTCAAGTTTCTATTTTTAGGTTTCCTCAAAGAATAAATAATGTCCCCCATGCAAATTATGCAAGTTTAGATTGAATGAGTAGTGGGTACAAAATGAGATTGCTACTGTTGTGTTATTATAAGGACAATAATTCTGATTGCCTAATGTCTCTTGGATAGTTCCTTCAGATGTCTTCCACTACAAAAACTGAGGAAAAGCAGTTTAGATGTCACTCCATCAAAATCATTCCCTCTTGTCCATTAGTGGTTTTAATAGACCAGATTTTGTTGTTTTGGACAAATCTGAACATACGATCAAGTGAGAGACCATGGCCATTTCTTGTTGTTGTATATACACTGGCAGTCAAGTGTGTCACAACAGTAAGATTAATTTGTGCACGAACTAAATTCCACGTGGGATTTAACTACACTGTTCTTACAGCAACTGCAAAAACTTTGACCAAAGTATGGGGGACCCTTTGCCTCAGGCAAAGGAAAAGCACGTAACAGAAGATCTCTTTGTCTGAAGACTTCTAAGCTAATGAGAAAAGTTCACAAAAAGTGGAAGAAAACAGTCTGATATCCAGTGGGAAAAGTGAGATGCAGAGAAAACAAAAAGTTAAAACTGGACCCAGTGCCTAGCTTCCAGTGCCCATGGTTTGGCTGCCCAGAAGAGTGTTCATTACCATTGCTACTTTGGGATACAGTCTGCATGTTCCTAAGGAGTGAAAACGAATCCAATTCAATGTCCATATGGTTTGGCATCAATACCTATTTCTAAATCTGTATTATGTTTCTTCTGCATTTTTTGGTTTCTGTTAATTCCTTTTTTGGTTTTCCAATTTTCTGATACTCTTGGCTAAACATTAAGTTATCCACTGCTATTATTTTTTTTTTTCCCCTCTACTTGGGGTTTTAATTAACAAGTTGACATAGATATAGAAAAGCTTTTACTGTTGAATTTTTGCAAACATTTTTCATCACTAGAGTGTGAGCTTCAGGACATTGTGTTCCATTTTTGAAACCCCTCTGAAGGTTTGGATGCAAAACCTTATGTGTAAATTCACTTCATTTCCAAATAACATTAATAAAAGAACTTGGAGTGAGGTTTATGTGAGTGATCAGTTTCACAGACCAGTTTGTATACCTCAATCTAAGATCTACCTGACTGCACCAGTGTCAGGGTTTAACCCCAGCTGGCAACTTATGACTAAAAACTGAGAAAATCCATGCCTAAAAAGTGATAAAACTCATGGGCTGAAATAAAGGCAGTTCAGCGAGTAAAGCAAGAGCCATGCAGGCAAGCAAACCAAAACAAGGAATTCATTCCCCACTCCCCATGGGTTGGCAGGTGTTCAGCAATCCCCAGGAAAACAAGGGTCCATCAAATGTAAGAGAGATTTGGGATGACAAACATCATCATTCAAAGTGTTTCCCCTCTTACATGTTTTTCCCCCAGATTTATATGTCAACCATGACTTCATATGGTCTGGAATATCGCTTGGGTCAGTCAGGGTCAGCTGCCCCAGCCGTGACCCTCCTAGTACACCCCCAGAATCCCTGCTGGTAGGATGGGGTGAGGAGCAGAAAAGACCTTGACTCTGTGTAAGCCCTGCCCAGAAATAAGGAAAACATCCTTATATTTTCAGCACCAGTTCTAGCACAAATCTAAACCATCCCATATCAGCTACTGTGAAGAAAATTGACTCTATCCCAGCCAAACCAGTACAGTGCTGCAAATATATTTTTGATGTCCAGAAAACTTGATTTGTCTAATTTGTTGTATCAGAGACAATAAATCAAGTATCTTACCTCAAAATATCATTGAACTCCAAGTCTGTACCCCAAAAGAAAATAATGCTTTAGGAGGAAAAAAAAGAGCATCTGAGTGGAATTTCTTCAAGTAGAACCTACAAAAAATGAAAATAAAACATAAGAAGAGATTGAATCCCCAAAAGTACTTTTTTTTCCAACTCCTAGATGTGTTTGATAGGAAAAAGAGACTGTATCCAGTGTGTTTAATGCACGAAAGGGATGCTGATACCTGACTAGTGTGTGAGGCTTTGTACTAGTGGACAAGTGCTCAGTTTCTGAACTGAGCTCAGCATGGGCCTCGACATGCACATGGGATCCTGATGCAGTCTATTAACACAGGTTATTTGTGCAGGAGACACACGCCTGCTTTTTAAAACTTCTGATTCACAAGAGGAAAAAAGGCGTCAGCAGTTGTCATAAATCCATCATTTTGGTAGCCAGCATTGTCCCTAACTTCCTTGGCATTGTGGCATAAGGATGAGAAACAGAAAAATACTGCAAGATGACATTTATTTTTTATTATTGTTATTATCACACACTCCCTTCAGCAGAGGGGTGGTGGTTACAGGGTCTATGGAACCATGACAAGCCCTCAGAGCAAGCCTGTCCGGTTCCCCCAGTTGATGTCTCTCATGGTGGCCTCCCTGCCAGGCAGGTCACCAGTTACAGAGCATTGTCACCACTGGCACTAAACCCACAGAGAGTCTGTGTGGTTGTTCAGCTCACGTGGTTCTAAAATGGGACCTCACACTCTGTATCATTGCAATTTGCCATCCTGCTGGAAATACATGTGCAAGAGGGGGTGTGAGATCTCAATATTTACAGGGGTGTGAGACACCAACATCTTGGGGGCTGTGGACTCCATGTGGAACGCAGAGGCAAAGGGTATGAAATAAATAGTATGGGATCTCATTCCCTGTTCCTTCAAGCAAGTTCTCATTTGCCCCAGCAAAGACACTTAGCTTTAGGCTCATTCATAACTGAGCATTAAAAAAGTCAGTCTTGGTTTTGATCACGCCACAGACTCCGAGTTTGAACACATACAAGTCACGGACAGGATTGTGCTATCTTACTCCTTCAACATTCAGCATCTACAACTGAGCTGGTCACCCCAGAGCCCCTTGGTAGGATGGGAAATAGGAGCTTCCTCCAGGAGGAATTAATCTTAATTCATTTCATTCTTAGGCAGTTCCCTGAAGACTGAATCACTTGCCTGCTGCTGTCCCCTACTTCTCTCTATTGACTGAAGAGAACAGCTGGAGTAAGCACCTCCACCTTCTTTTGGCAACTCCAGGCACAACCTACTGGTGTCTCTCTTCTCATTTCTCACATGTACAAGGGCCGTCCAATTCATGAAAAAATACATGTAAGGAGATTCTGGGCTCACTACCTTGTATACAGACACCATATTTTAGATGCCTCAGTGAGGTCAGTGTAGATAATTAGTTATATCTTTGTAAAAAGGTGACAGAAATTAGTCTAGCATTAATTACAAACAATATTAACAATTACTATTATTGTTATCACTATTAAAATATATGTTTTCTGCTAGTCCTGAAGTCAAAGTGATGATAAGCAATAGTCTTTATCAACACTGTCAACGCCCTTTCCAAACCTGTCAGTTCTGCCAGCAATAAACAAGGATTTTCAAGCTTTGGAGCTGCCATTTCTAACTCCAGCTTCAGTATTTATTATTACCATTATTTCTATTATCCTGAATTACCATTCAGATAGAAAAGGGAGGAGGGATTAATTGTTTTTGAAAGCCTGTCTCTTATGTCTAGGCAAGATATTGATGAGTAGTCCCAGACAGGAAATTTTGTGGAATTCAAAGGAACGATGAAAGTCAATCTCTTCCCTGCTGCTATTTGAACTTGCATTTTCTGCAAGTTTGGATATTTCTAAAGACACGTTCAGAGCACTAACACATTACTTGCAGCTGCCACTTAATTGATTAAAGACTATGTTTAATTAAAAACTCTCACAAGAACAGAGCGATGGAAGGATGAGTTAAAATTACATTTCAGCCCACCTGAAATAGTGAAGCTCAAAATATACACGTTGAATCACACCACTAATTGGGAATGCATTTTCAAGGGCACATCCAGAACCTTCCTGGAAAGGTCCAATAAGACATAACTGCACATCTATTAATATTGCTTATGGATCCATACATATGGACCCATACCTATGGGCTGCACATGCATTTGGGGATTTTGACAGGGAATGGGTTGAGAGGGCAGAGTTTTAAAAGCTCATGGAAAGGCCTGTTTTATTCACTTCACAAAAACAGACAGAGATGGCAACATGGTTGTATCTAACTGAGAGAAATGTCCAAATTTAATGGCCACATGGCTGGGTGCCCTTTAAAATTTGTCTAACTTCACATCTTCAGAAACATACGAGTTCTTTGTGGAGCTTTTTTTTTTAATCTTTGGAGATTTTTTGGCATCATCTTTTCACTGCAGCTGGCCATTTCCCTCATCTCAGGACAGACCCTGCTGTCACTAGATCAATTACCAGCATTCATTTCGTCTCGTGCTCTGACCCAATGGACTCCTTGTTCTCCCTCTGTGCACAGCCTGAGAAGGCTCCAGCCAAACTGGCCGCTAGCGACTGACCCCTCCACAGACAACTTCATTAGGGTAATTGCAAGGCTGGAAGCAGCCGAGACTGGGGCGCAATTACAACTGTCCTTGTCCAATTCAACCAGGGCTTAAATTACCTGGATGGGTCAAGGATGGTAGTGTGCTCAGGTGAACAAAAGCTTTCCCTCTATTCTTGCGCCTTTCACAGGCAGACATTGTTAATTATGCTTGTCATTGGGACATAATAAGGCTGATTTCT
>NW_008239288.1:3483591-3491069 GCF_000691975.1 Corvus brachyrhynchos
GCAGGAAAACCGATGCGCGGTCTGACTGAGCACCAACACCCAGCAGCCCAGGGACTCAGGGCAGTGTGGAGGTAGAAGCAGCTTTTGGGGTTTTCATCCTCAGGTGGTCGTGGAACAGAGAGTAGTCAGTGCCTAGTGTGCTTTATGCGCTCTTACACAAGCCAGTAGTTAATGACAGTGGTGATAAAAGTATGGAAAAGGTTTTTTTTATTGTTTTCCCATGACAATAGTCAGGTTCTGAGCCCATTAGTTTAATTTTGGTTGAAGGAGATGGTCATTCAAAGTGTTGACATGAGCTGTAACACTAAATTAACGGACAAAAAATGAGACCAAAACTTGGCCCTACATACTTTAATTGTCTTAATGAGGGACTTGGTTTCCCAAAGTTAGGAGCGAGCACAATCATACCTGGGAAATGTAATATTCTCAGCAGTGTTGGAAAGAACTCTTGTGTTTAAATATTTAAATACATATTTATTAATCTACATCTTAAGTTCTCACACTTAGAAATCTTGGGAAATTACTGAACTGCATATGGATGTATATACGTGTTATTATATTTACCCTTCTAACAAAAGTTCAAATTTTCAGTATTTAATGTGACAACAAATAGCAGGTTTGTACACACAGTATAAACACGCATTCTTGTTCTACGTTTATGCAATGTTGAGAGATGATTTGTTTCATTCCATCATATTTTACAGGCCAGGTTAAATAAGTTGCAAAAATAAAATCATGGAAATGTGAAGCAAAGTATAATTTTTAGAGAACATAGTATATATACCGTTCTGTGGAATAAGTTGTAGCTTCAGTTCTTACATTTCATTTGGATATTTTAATCAATATTATATAGGATCCATAATAAAAACTGATTATAAAATATTAATTGATAATTTACTAACAGAAAATAAGGGGGTTTTGTCATACAAGGTCAAATATCAAGAAAACAAGTACAAAATAATAATTAAAACAAAAGCTGTTCACAACTCAAAATCATGCAAAAATATGAAAATAAAAAGTATGAGTACTAACAATTTTTACAAGTACCTTTCCTGATTTTATAAATTCATTTATCAGTGAAAAAAAAATTGCCCAAATTTTTGCCCACCTTTATTTTTTTCCGCCCACAAATCTGGCCTTGCCTGGTCACATGATTTCCAATATCACATTTGACATTACTTGAAAATTATTAGCAAGGAAAGTTATTGCAAAGGGTTAATTTTGATAAACTTCTAATTTTCACTGTGTCATTTCTTTACAAAGTCAGACTAAGATGTTTCAGTTATCTGCTAGACATGAACAGACTAGTAACAAAATTTCAGGAGTTCAGGGAATTACAAACGGATAGACTAGACTAGGCTAGGCTAGGATAAGATAGGATAGAATAGGACAGGATGGAACAGAACAGCACAGGACAGAACCCAACAGTCCTAACGTGGTTTGGGGATAATTAATGTAAATAAAATGGACATCTGTGGACAGTAACATTTATAAGTGAATCCACAAGTCTCAATGTGTGATTCTGTGCTGATACTACTTTTATCAGGACTAAACAGTGCAGAAATAAATCTGTGGAATATTGTTTCACCTTGCAACCCCCTCTGGATAAAATGAGTGATTACTGAGGAGGAAAAGTCCCACATTTGCTGTCCTGGAGCAGACCTGTATTAGTAACCCTTTCTTCATATTGAAATCACTTTGTTTGTAAAGAGTCTGTCCAAAACAGTAGTGAAAGAGCTATATTTTAGCACATACAAAGAAGTCAAAACATCATTTCCCAAGGAAAAGCCCTAGCAGTCTCAAGGAGGCAGCGTGAACCAGCGAGTTTTATCCCATTTCTAGCAATCTGATTCTGCACTAGGCTGCGTCACCAAGTGTTGGGATCGCTTCCAGTTTAGTCACAGCATTCCCCTGCCTTCTGTTTGATCTGATCTGGCCCTTAGTGTTAATAAGTGCTATTTTCCATGACACTGTGTGTTTTGCCTTTGTGGAAACCAGTTATGAAACCATTTTGCATCACTAATCCAAATAATAACCTCTTTTTAAAAATGTTAGGTTCGAATCTATCTGCTTTAAAAAAGATACTTTGAAAGGAAAGAATTCCTCCTAATCTAATATATGGCTTCAAATTAGGTGAAAACAATTTCCAGTTGCTATCAGGAGATGTGTATTTCATCAATTTTGATGGACAGAATAAGGTGAAATTAATCCAAAACAATGGAATTGAAGCAATAAATATAATAAACCAAGTATATATTGCTGGAAGTACAGTGTTAGCTCTTATTTCCTTCCTGAGATCAAGAATTCACATTCTTGGAGTCATGCTATGTCCCTGGCAGTGTCAGCACCAAGTTGCAAAGACGACAGCTGGAGGCTGTTTAGACAAGGTGTCAGTTCCACAGGTGGGGGAAAAAAACAAAAAAGATTATTTCTGGAAAAACTATTATAAACCACTTCTATTCAAGATTAAAAAAACATAGCCTCATAAGAAGCCACAGGATATTAATATATTAATTATAATGTCTTTTTACTTCACCTGAGGACTTAAATACACTTTATAAAAACTATATAAATGTCATCACTGATTTGGTGAAGCCATTATGAACCACAGCAGACATTTCCTGATTCTCCCTGGGGACTCTCTAGTTTTCTCTGCCTTCCCATGATACCCAACACACACAGTGAGCAACACAAGCTCTTTATATAGATGGAAAAAGCACAGGGAGTAGGAGGGAAATCCACTCCATGAATCCACACATATGCCAAAATGGTGAGACGGAGCACAAAGATTTTGTTTATTTCTGAGACAAAGAGAGTGAGATTTTTATTGTCCTTTTTTCACCTTTAATTTTCAAAAATTATATTGGCTTTTTTCCTGTACAATTCTGGCATGTGATCCAGACCTTCAAAGTCTTTTTCATGAACAGACGATGTTCTCAATTGCACAACCCCCTCACTCAAGATGTAGGGCAAACAGTCTAGAACCACCACTTTGCACACAACTTGTAAAAGACTAATGGTTTTTGATCTCTACATCACTGCTGTGGAGCAAAATGAAACTTGTCATAGGGCTTATATAATATAGAACATTGATTAGGAAAAAAAGTTAGAAAATATCCATCTGAGAAGGTTTTACAAATCAAGACGTGCTTAAGATCTAAGAATTTGTTCCAAAGCAAGCAGACATGATCAAAGAATCACAGAATGGCTTGTTGGAAGGGATTTAAAGATTATCCAGTTCCAACCCGTGCCACAGGCAGGGGCACCCTCCACTATCCCAGGCTGCTCCAAACCCTGTCCAACCTGGCCTTGAACACTTCCAGGTATGGGGAAGCCACAGCTTCTCTGGGCAACCTGTGCCAGCGTCTCACCACCCTCACAATAAAGAATTTCTTTCTAATATCTTATCTATACCTACTCTCTTTCATCTTAAAGCCATTCTACTGTGAGCCTGTGCATGAGTCTGTAATACTGCAGGTACATGGCCTCACCTCTCTGGTTTTGGGGCAAAAGAAAGAAAAGAAAAAAAAAAAAGGGTTTTTTAAAATTATGGCTCCCAAATCAGTTCATGCCTCTGCCAATAATGGGATACAGATTGTCTCTCGTGCCTTTGATGCATCTATCAGGGCAGCATGGAGCCACCTTATGCCCAGATGGGAATTACAGTATCTGGGCCAGATCGAGAGCAAATTTTGCCATGTTAGAGTGTGTGTTTCAATTTGTGCTGGCAGAACTGAGATCAGAATCAGTCATGTGAGCATGAAAGTGAACACAACTCTGCTTCCCATTTAAAACAGCTTTCTCAAGTGGGATTAAGGGATTAGGTTTTGTGGTTGTCTTCCAGAAGCAATGTCACGGGGTGGTTTTACTACGGAAAGACCTGGTGTTTCGCCAGTGCAAAATAAAGTCTGCTGGCAACATGAATGCAAAATCATTGAGACAGAGGCTCAGCTCGGCTGCAACAGCCTGGCCTCAAAGTTACACAAGCTCTGACTCTCCTGTAGCGTAGATTAAAATTAGCTGGTGAATTTCTGAAATTCCCCTCTCTCTGCACTGTCCCTCTTCCAAGATTGCTGCTCCTCAGTGGGAGAGTCTGAAGCAGAGTATGAGCAACTGCAGCTTGCATATCACATTGAAATGAACAGTTTCAGTGTATTTTATTATACCAGGCTGATTTACAAATGTTTTTATGGTTTCCATTGGGCCTAATAGTGTACTAATTCAGGAGCTGCTTCACAAACTATTTAGACATCTTGCTGGTAAATCCATAAAATGGGGGAGGGTGGGGGGTATGAAAACAATACTGACCTCAGCTATACAGTTTCAAGCAGCTGCAATGTGTGGGTGAGAGGCATATCTCTGATATTTCCATGGAGCCTGGCCTCAGCACAAGTGAGAATACCAGACAGAGCAGAGGTGTTTGAGCATCCTTCTATTTACCAGACTGACTTCTCCAAAAACTGGAAGCAGCAAAAGTTTATTTAGCATTAGCTGGAGTTTCTGGGTGTATTTTTAATGTACAAACTCCATCCACCTTAACCAGGAAATTTCCTATTGCATGGACAGCAATATAATTAAATTTGGTCTACCATAAGATCCTTTGGCCTGGAAAAGTCCTTCTGTCTCTTCTCATGTCACCATTTGTTGATGGGGCAATTGCGCTTTCCTATTTTGATTTGGAGGGTTGTAGGCTAAAAATCATCAAAATTATAGTAGCAAGCTGAAAAAGCCTCATCTTTATCTGAGGATATTAATGCACTCCAAGGAGCACTTCTGCCTTGAAGACTACTTCAAAAGCCTTAAAATAATGTCAGGGATTTGGTCGCCAAGATTAACATTAATCACAAATGATAGCAACCTTACTCAGCTTTGTTCTTAGGTCCGCACATAACAATTTTCTCAGTTTGCCAAAAAATTGCCATTATTCTCTTGGAAAGAGAGAAGTAACCTGTGAACCTTTCCCTGGAAGTCCAAAACCCAGGAAACTTCACATTACTATCTGGAACTCTGGTTCTCACCAAAAAAGCCCAGGAATCCGGAAACCCAGGTGTGAAGCCAAATGTCAGATAGCAAACAGAGCTGGCTGCAATGCAGAGATCTCCCTGTTCCCCTCTTGTGTCTAAATCCGCTCCAAAACTCTTTAATGCTCACATGAATGTCAAATCTGGTAACTGCAGCTCTTTGAGTCCTGGTAATCAGCTAGTTCTGTTTCTCAGAAGTCCTGGAGACATCCTAGCACGGTGTTCAGGACTCTGTGTTCCTGCCAGGTGGGTTAGTCAATGGCATTTCTGTGCTGCTGCTTCGCACATCATAGGAAGATGCACTCTCACAGTGCCTCTCTCCCTCTATAGCCCTCATTTTACCCCTATGAGTGGCATTTGCAAGCCTGTGCCACTGAAATTGAGAATCACTGAGGTGTTCTCACCCCATTCCCAGGGTTTACCAGTCACTCATTTGCATCCCCAGATTGCATCTCCTCTCCTGCCCTAGAGCTTTGTGTGTTGAGACAGTCAGTGGCCACCTCAGCTGCACATGCCCAGGGGTTTGCAAGGACACTAGAATGCTAACCCATACTTGGAAGATGACTGGGATCCCAAAATGAGCCCTGTTGGAAGGCAGGCTGCTGAATTGCACATCCCTCCTCTCTTTCATGGCCTGGCAATCTCAATGATCACATTCAAAGCTCAGGAGATCTGGGCTAAATGCACTGGGTGATTTTTCACAGATACCTTTCTGAGTGCTGTTAAATTCATGACCCTTCATAGGTCCTGTTACAGCAAAGAAGTGTTTAAATATCTTATATAGGCATAGAATCATTTAGGTTGGAAAAGTCCTCTAAGATCATCAAATCCATCTGTCGTCCCAGCACTGCCAAGCCCACCAGTAAACCATGTCCTCAAGTGCCACATCTTCATGCCTTAAATGCCTCCAGGGATGGTGACTCAGCCACTTCCCTTGTCAGCCTGTTCTAGAGCACATTGGACAGGAAAACTGGAGATCTGTTGCTTGAAGATGATTTGTAATATGCTTGGAAAATTTAAAAAAAATACAAAACAAACCCAAAATCTTATCTAATGTGAGTGCTGAGAAAGTGATGTGACACTACAGCTACCTGGTTCCATTTTCGAGAAAGAAAGAATGATTGTACAACAAAAAGCTTCCAAGAGCCTTTTGAGGAAAAAAAAAATATAGTATAAGTGATATTAAACACATATAAATCAGAGTTATAATTACTGCCTGGAAATCTGTCAGATAAATTTTATAGTGAAGCTTTATGAGACTTCCCCTTCAGGCAATGGTGAGACTGTGATACTCTTTTTATAACCATTCCCTGGGCTGCTCCATGGTTTTGCTTGCGACAGTCATATGGGGTTGATAAAATTCTCACTGTCTCCTAATTAGCACAGTTCTGTTATCCAGCACACTGCACAGATCAGTTTCGTTTGTAGTAGCATGTAGTATGTGACAGTTACTAGTCATTTAAAATCATGATAAGTCACCAACAACATATTCTTCTTTACAGTGTTATCACCCCCACACTGGTGGAATAGAGGGAGAAGAAAAAAAAAACCCTCCATGTAAAGCCACCATGCAAAGAGAGGTTTTACAACCACGGCAACCCCCCAAATTTAGGCTCTTTAAGGACCACACAATCAATTAATCCACTGGGTGCTGCTCAGTAAATCTTTTTAATAACGCAACATGATTAAGTTATTCCCTGATATTTCATCTCCAAAGATTTACGAAAAGTTACTCAGAGACACCTGTGTGGAAAAAAACAAAACATAATCCATCATGGTTTGATGTTTGCCCACAGGCAATTCTCTTCAGCTGAACTAATGGCACTGTGTCAGGTGAGAGTCGTATCTTCACACCACAGAACTATTTTGCCTTTGGGAACATAAGGATTTTTTAAAAAAAGATTATTTCTAGTTGTTACCTTTGTAGCAATGTATTTATGCAACAGGTGATACTCTGAAGATGAGAAGCAATTCCACTGGAAAACCACATTATGTTTAAGGAATGTCTCTCTGTTCTTGCAGTGGTGTTCTCTTCCAGATGGACAATTTTTAGTGTTTGCAGACAGGACCTTTCTCCCATTGACCTACAAAGACACTGTCAGCTCCCACAAATTAAACTTCAGAATATTTCATAATAAATCAAAGAACCATGCAGAAACTGCGATCACATATTTGTCTTGAACGTGAAGTGGGTGTCCACCTTTTTCAGGATACTGAGGATAAAGAGAAAGCTGCTGCAAAAATATCCTGGACTCTTCTCTAGATGTTTCTCCTAATCCTCCTCCTCAGCACTTTGTCATGGGATTTTAATGGCATAGTCACTTTTTCCCATCTCTCCTGGGTATGTATTAAACCATGACAAGCCAAGCTACATCACTTGCAAGAGCCAAGCCCTGTGTCTTCCTATAATTCCCAAAGGTTCAGACAAATTTTCCCAGAATGGTAGAGTAGACCAAA
>NW_008239288.1:3491097-3495998 GCF_000691975.1 Corvus brachyrhynchos
AGTAGTTTTGGCCATGACTAAAGACCTAAAACTGTTAATTGACTTGGACTTTACTACAACTGCAAGTCTTTAACCTTTCATTCAGGTAACAGCTGATTTGTCCCTTATCCACCAAAACATTTAATGGTTAAAGTTGTTTTGTTGTTTTTTTCCCAGCTTATTCTTTCATTTCAGCTGTATTACCCAACCTTCATCAAGCACCGGATTAAAGAAAAAAGGTGAGGTGGGAAGTAAGAATATATGCAGAAGAAAAGCCTCAGGATCAAATCTGGCCTAAATATTTTCAGGAACAAAACAAAGCCATGCCAAATTCCAGGGGAGGGATGGATGGTGTCAGGCTGCCATGGCTTCCACAAGGAGCAGAGACCAATGCAGGTCCAGCTGCATATGAGTGAGAAACCATTGTGTTTCTTTGCTTACTGGACCAAATGTCCAGCAGAACAGCGCCTAAATAAATGTTGTAAATTCAGCAGCACTCCAATGCAGGATTGAAACCAGCTAATGGCAAAGCTACAACTGGAGAAAAAAAAACCAACCCAACAACAAAAACGCTGTCTGCAACTGTGGTTACAGTTTAATTGCAAGCATCTACATGCATGCATTTTCACACCTGGATTGTTTCCCCACCCCTTCTGGAGACCAGCCCTAATCTTCTCACTGACGCACATGCAAGGAGAAAACAAGTTGCTTTGTAGTCTGTCCTAACGGAGAGAGTCTTTAGGCAAAGCACTGGGATCTGGCAAGTCTACGAGAGGCAAACACACAAGCAGGGATTAGCCACATTGGGTTTGGCTTCCACAACTTGCTGTCTTTTATTGAAAGAAATGGCTAAATCATTAAAACTGGTGAAGTAGGAGTGGAAAAAATGTGTCTCTCTTTGGATCTAACACTAAGTGAGAACCAGAAGGTGATACAAAGAATGAAGAGAGATTGTTTAATGATTTTGGTTGTTTAACCAAAACTTAAATTGCTGGTTTTTCCTTTTTTTTTTTCTTTTTTTTCCTTGCTATATAAGTTTTGGCAGTTTATGCTGGGTTTATTAGAGGATGTTTGCCCTAGTCCCATCCTGTAATTCTACACGTCTTGACAAAAGAGCAACTATGAAAATTGTGCTGCATTAAACCCCAGAGAAAAGGATGTTGCAGTGAGACCTAGATCCAAAATCTGCAGATAAGAAAGCAGATTTTCCTTTTTATACCCAGAAGATACCTCTGTGAATATGTAGCCTGTCATTCAGGAGTCTGTAGAACACCAGTCCTTGCTTCCTACTTGTATCCAAAGGACTGAATGCTCCAAAAGTGAAATGTCTGTATTTCACCTCTCACACATCTGTAACTTGCTCTGTGTTTCCTGTCACCAACTACACAGGTGCCACTACCAGTTCCCACTGCACATCTACATTGGCTCTAATCTGTGATATCAGTGAGACCAGTCCTTGAGACTGCAAATCTCCAAGAGAGAGATAGAAATTTTTGGGAATGACCTATAATGGCAAGTTAGAGTGATAAGGGCAACACTGCAGCACCTAGTCCTGAAGCCACTGGTGGTTTTGGGTCCAGACCTATGACTGCTTGAAAGCACCTGTGGTTTAGAGGGAAATCTCTAAAGCTCACCTCTCTGCACAAGAGATACAGATGGAGATGATATTATTGCTTTTCTGTGTCACCCCTGCAACTGCCTAGAAAAGAGTTGTAGAGAAAATTAACAAATAAAAAGGAGTGGTTTTGTTATGTAGGATTTTCTTAGAATACAGCACTGCCTGCCCAGTGTGGCATCACCCTGTCCAAGCTCTTTTCTGATCTTGAACATCTGCTCCTCTGCCTGAAAAAAGCCAGAGGGAGGGAGGGAAGGAGTGGGAGGGGAAGGGAAGGGAAAAAAATACTGCAAACTCAAAATGTTTTGAGAGCAGCTACCCTATTCTCCTAGGAACCAAATGTCAGCGGGCTGAATAGGTCTCCTAATGGGTATGAACACATGCCAGTGATCACAGACAATCACACTAAATTTCCCTTAGCAATATCCAACAGACCAAACTGTGATCAGTGATAACTGAGCCCTCAGGGACTCACTTGTAGCACATTCAAAAATGCATATGCCCTCAAGGGAAGATTTGCCTTATTTTCCTGAGGAAATTAAATAGACTCTTTATAGAATTAGCAAAAATCAGCAGGGGTTCAGATTTCCCATAGTCTTTCACAACTTGTGGTTAAATAGCAGACTTTAAGTTAATGTATATCAGATACATGCAGTTTGCTTTTCCTTTCACTTACACTGAAAAAAAAAATACATAGACTTTAATGAGCTATTCCTGATTTCCACTTTAAGGGAGAGAACAATAAGGGTCACAGTCCCCAAAAATCTTTCTGAAGAAGAATTTAAAACATTTTGTATTTCTTGTCTGTGATAGACATATAGATCACAGCACCAGGAATATGCTGTTTCATATTTTCAAAGCATTTGCAAGAAGCGTTAGAATCAGAGGTAATTATTAAAAAATTTTGAGGTTTTAGCCCAAAAGTTGTTTTGTCTGCTTTCTGGAAATTTTTAAATGTTCTAAGATAGGAGAAGACCTCTTTTTCCTTAAAAAATTAAAAATTAAATCGAAGCACAGAGAGAGGCATTATTTTTAAATAGTGAAAAAAATTAAAGTCTTCTGAAACTGAGAATTCAATTTGCTACTGCTAAACATTTTTTGACAGAAATATCTCCACTGGCTCAGGATTTCTGTTTCCAGAGTCCATATGTAGCCTGGGAAAACTGAGCCTCCCAGTGTTTTGTTCCATAGACTGTACTGTGGCAGGTTGCAGGGACCAGGGAGATCATGAGTCTTTTCTTCTTCCTTCTACCCATCACATCACACTAAAATACACGTGTGTGGTTCTGGTAAAGCTTGCTCTCTGTTGTAAAACTCCCCAGGAGGATTAGTTGTGCCTCTTGCACTTTGGACACCCTTGGATTGATGCCTCCTATTCTAAATACCTTGAGTTTGCCATTTGCAGCCCTGCTATTGAGAACCAAAACCCTTCCGTTCAGTTGCTCAGTTCAGTTCAGTTGTTCAGTGTCACCTCAAGAAGATGAAGCCAAGATTTCCCGGAACACCAACCTTTGACAGGTCCTTGTTCAGTGGACATGAAATCAGCAATCAATAGCAGTCACAGAAAGGAGTTTCTAAGAGTTTCAGTTGCTTTAAACCGACAAAGGTCACATTTAGAACAGATATTACAAAGAAATTCTTCACTGTGAGGGTGGTGAGGGCCTGGCACTGGTTGCCCAGAGAAGCTGTGGGTGCTTCATCCCTGGGAGTGTTCAAGGCCAGGTTGGACAGGTCTTTGAGCAACCTGGGACAGTGGAAGGTGTCCCTGGCCATTCCAGCAGGAGGCTGGAATGGGGTGATCTTTAAGGTCTCTTCCAACTCAAGCCATTCTTTGATTTAAAGAATCACTCTATTTTGTAAGGCATAAATTATGTACATAGGTTAAAAGAAAAGAGCAAGACATTAGATGCACTTTCTTGACTCAGTTTCCCCAAATATTCTCATGAAAAACCTGTTGTCAAAGGAAAACAACCACCTCCACCCTGCTCTCTCGAGTCTCTTCCCATGGAGCCCTTAGAGGTTTGGTATGCTTTGCAATGGACAGATAAGAAATTCTCTTCCTTTTTCCAACACTTCACTAACCATTTCATATCCCTGGATAGATGGTTTTGGGGGATTTCTGAAAATAAGACCTCTTTTCTCTAAAAACTTCTGGAATTAGGACCCAAGAAGTCTTGTCACTTAGACTTTTGGTCTTATTTCTCCAACAAGGGTTCACCTGTGCCTCAAGCTCACCCCACTCAAGAGGGTGCCACCTCTCAAACATATGCAGAGAACATCCCAGATTTTTACTAGTGATAATTTTCCTGCCAGCTCTTTTCATGCTTTCCACATCACTGGGAAGATAATTTGCCCTTTTGCTTTCAGTCCCTCTCTCAGGAATACACCGCACTGTGGAGCAAATCACGTTCACCTGTAATATAAAGGAGAAGGGATGTAGCTAATAAAGAACAAGGCAATTCAAACTTTTTTCCTGAGCCCTCAGGAGGAATACCCAGGTGTGCTGAGGAAGATATGCTTGGAAAAAAAGAAAAGAGCCATTCTGCAGTCAATCTAAAAGCACTAGGCCTCCTTTCATGAATTGATTTACCCACTGGGTGACATATTGGCAATTTTCTGTTACCTACCCAGTGATATGACTAAGTAGATGAAGCTTAAAGGCAGGTCAGATAAAAAGACTTTAATCTAACAAAGGCAGCCTGAATTTCACATGTCAAGGAAGATGATTTAACAGGGAATAGCAGCCTAAACGCGATACTGAATCAAGGTGGAGAATCCATAATTAATGTTACACTACAGAAATGTTTACTCAAAAACAGAATGACAAAAAAGGGCTTGATTCATCTGTCCTATAAAAGGTCCCAATTCAGCAAAATGCATCACAACAGTCTTTTTGTTAAACATGTGCTTCAATCTGGACCTGCATGAGAAGGAATGCCTTTGAATCCATCTCTTTACAACCAGTGCAAAAAGAGTAAAAATCAGTCATGACAAGTTTTATAAGACACAGGCTGAGTGCTGCTGGAATTTGATGAATACATTCGACCAGTTAGACTTGGCAGAAATGTTGTTCGGAGAATTAACTAAAAATTGTTTTCTCTGAGGAAGGAAAAGTGTTTTGGGAAAAGCAGTAATATCATATGCAAGTGACATGAGACTTTTTCAAGTGTTTTCAGCCCCAGGGGGTAAAATGCCTAAAGGAGTGGTTGGTCCTGGAATAATTTATTTATCTTGCAGCTACGCTTCACCGTTTTTCCTACCAGGGTTAGTTGAATTTCCTGAACAGCAGCCCAAAATATAACCTCAA